>NC_134356.1:30559127-30834127 GCF_048569485.1 Anomaloglossus baeobatrachus
GCTGAAAAAAAAAGAAAAAATCCATCAGAGAGATAGCAGACATGCTTGGAGTAGCAAAATCAACAGTCGGGTACATTCTGAGAAAAAAGGAATTGACTGGTGAGCTTGGGAACTCAAAAAGGCCTGGGCGTCCACGGATGACAACAGTGGTGGATGATCGCCGCATACTTTCTTTGGTGAAGAAGAACCCGTTCACAACATCAACTGAAGTCCAGAACACTCTCAGTGAAGTAGGTGTATCTGTCTCTAAGTCACCAGTAAAGAGAAGACTCCATGAAAGTAAATACAAAGGGTTCACATCTAGATGCAAACCATTCATCAATTCCAATAATAGACAGGCCAGAGTTACATTTGCTGAAAAACACCTCATGAAGCCAGCTCAGTTCTGGAAAAGTATTCTATGGACAGATGAGACAAAGATCAACCTGTACCAGAATGATGGGAAGAAAAAAGTTTGGAGAAGAAAGGGAACGGCACATGATCCAAGGCACACCACATCCTCTGTAAAACATGGTGGAGGCAACGTGATGGCATGGGCATGCATGGCTTTCAATGGCACTGGGTCACTTGTGTTTATTGATGACATAACAGCAGACAAGAGTAGCCGGATGAATTCTGAAGTGTACCGGGATATACTTTCAGCCCAGATTCAGCCAAATGCCGCAAAGTTGATCGGACGGCGCTTCATAGTACAGATGGACAATGACCCCAAGCATAAGCCAAAGCTACCCTGGAGTTCATGAGTGCAAAAAAGTGGAACATTCTGCAATGGCCAAGTCAATCACCAGATCTTAACCCAATTGAGCATGCATTTCACTTGCTCAAATCCAGACTTAAGACGGAAAGACCCACAAACAAGCAAGACCTGAAGGCTGCGGCTGTAAAGGCCTGGCAAAGCATTAAGAAGGAGGAAACCCAGCGTCTGGTGATGTCCATGGGTTCCAGACTTAAGGCAGTGATTGCCTCCAAAGGATTCGCAACAAAATATTGAAAATAAAAATATTTTTTTTGGGTTTAGTTTATTTGTCCAATTACTTTTGACCTCCTAAAATGTGGAGTGTTTGTAAAGAAATGTGACAATTCCTACAATTTCTATCAGATATTTTTGATCAAACCTTCAAATTAAACGTTACAATCTGCACTTGAATTTTGTTGTAGAGGTTTCATTTCAAATCCAATGTGGTGGCATGCAGAGCCCAACTCGCGAAAATTGTGTCACTGTCCAAATATTTCTGGACCTAACTGTATCCCTCTATCCCTCTATCCCTCTATCCCTCTATCTATCTATCTATCTATCTATCTATCTATCTATCTATCTATCCCTCTATCTATCTATCTATCTATCTATCCCTCTATCTATCTATCTATCTATCTATCTATCTATCTATCTATCTATCTATCTATCCCTCTATCTATCTATCTATCTATCTATCTATCTATCTATCTATCTATCTATCTATCCCTCTATCTATCTATCTATCTATCTATCTATCCCTCTATCTATCTATCACCAGCAGAATGAATGTGATGGAGTCATGAGGCTGAATTCTTCTCTGATGAGACTTGATGATATCACAGCATGACACATTCCACAGGAGGGATCTGCAGATGTAGCAGAGCTGAACCAGGCATTTGTTGTTATTTGGACAGGATGACTAAGTAGATGAATAAGTTAAGAAAGTGTAGTAGGCTGATCTGCAGTCCTATGTAAACACACAGACAAAACCTGTTGTGATAATACAATGATTGATGCTAAACACTTGACAAACACAGCTCTGCTGCACCAATATGCTGATTACCTGGATCTTCTACTAACTAGAGGATGATTAATTCTCTTTAATAATAATGTCCTAGAGGCTGCTGTATATTATACTGCATTAGAGGCTGTTGTATATTATACTGCATTAGAGGCTACTGTATATTATACTGCATTAGAGGCTGCTGTATATTATACTGCATTAGAGGCTGCTGTATATTATACTGTATTAGAGGCTGCTGTATATTATACTGCATTAGAGGCTGTTGTATATTATACTGTATTAGAGACTGCTGTATATTATACTGCATTAGAGGCTGCTGTATATTATACTGCATTAGAGGCTGCTGTATATTATACTGTATTAGAGGCTGCTGTATATTATACTGCATTAGAGGCTGTTGTATATTATACTGTATTAGAGGCTGCTGTATATTATACTGTATTAGAGGCTGCTGTATATTATACTGTATTAGAGGCTGCTGTATATTATACTGTATTAGAGGCTGCTGTATATTATACTGTATTAGAGGCTGCTGTATATTATACTGCATTAGAGGCTGCTGTATATTATACTATATTAGAGGCTGCTGTATATTATACTGTATTAGAGGCTGCTGTATATTATACTGTATTAGAGGCTGCTGTATATTATACTGTATTAGAGGCTGCTGTATATTATACTGTATTAGAGGCTGCTGTGTTTTATACTGTATTAGAGGCTGCTGTATATTATACTGTATTAGAGGCTGCTATATATTATACTGCATTAGAGGCTGATGTATATTATGCTGTATTAGAGGCTGCTATATATTATACTGTATTAGAGGCTGCTGTATAGTATACTGTATTAGAGGCTGATGTATGGCATTAACTGTATATAATATTGTGAGGCTGTTGTATATAATATACTATATAATAATATTATAGTATAGATTTCGGTAAATGTTATATTGTATTAGAGGCTGCAGTGCTGTATATAATATATTGGAGGCTGTTGTATATATCGAGTTTATGTAAAGATTCTATATTTCCAGTGTTACCCCAGTCCTCCCCAATCCCATCCCTGTACTTCCTATAGAATTTCGTCAGTCCTTGATGTTTTCTTAGAGAGAACTGGTTTCTTTGCTGCCCTTCTTGACCTCAGACCAACCTCCAAAAGCCACCACCTCACTGTAAATGCAGATACACTGAGATCCGCCTGCTGCCACTCCGGAGCAAGCTCTGCACTGGTGATGAACTGATCCCAGTACTGAATCCTCTTTAGGAAACAGTCCCCAGTCCTCACCAGTTATATCCCTGTACGTCTTATAGAATTTCAGTCAGTCCTTGATGTTTTCTTAGAGAGAACCGGTTTCTTTGCTGCCCTTCTTGACCCCAGGCCAACCTCCAAAATCCACCGCCTCACTGTAAATGCAGATACACTGAGATCTGCCTGCTACCACTCTGGAGCAAGCTCTGCACTGGTGATGAACTGATCCCTGTACTGAATCCTCTTTAGGAAACAGTCCCCAGTCCTCCCCAATCCCATCCCTGTTCTTCTTATAGAATTTCAGTCAGTCCTTGATGTTTTCTTAGAGAGAAGTGGTTTCTTTGCTGCCCTTCTTGACCCCAGGTCAACCTATAAATGCCATCACCTCACTGTGAATGCAGATACATTGAGATCTGCCTGCTGCCACTCCAGAGCAAGCTCTGCACTGGTGATGAACTGATCCCAGTACTGAATTCTCTTTAGGAAACAGTCCTGGCACTTGGTGGACTTTGTTGGGTGCCCTGAATCCTACTTCACGGCAAGTAAGACGCTATTTTTGAAGTTCTTGATATGATAATTGGTTGATTTATGGCAATCTTACAAGCAGCAATGTCCTTGCCTGTAAAGCCCGTTTAATGCAAAGCAATGATGACTGCACACATTTTTTTTGGAGATAGCCATGGTTAGTAGAAGAACCAGCAGGACAGAGCGATATCAACTGCCTTGTCCTTGTTAACACTTTCTCCTGAGCTAATAAGAAGATAACTGCAGTGATGTAAGTAGGTGATTTTGTAGCAAGGCTGAAATTCAGTAGAAATGAGGCTTTTAATGACTTTGCAATGTTTGGCAAGTTGTGTGAGTTAAAGTAAGCGTCACTATAATAACTGAAGCAGCAAATTGTGTGAAAACTCAATCTGTGTCAGTCTCAAAACAGTCGTCCACGACTGTACATATAATACTATGTATTATGTATGTATGATGTATTATTAGATATTATTAGACTATTATGATGTATTATTAGAGGCGGCTGTAGGAACAATACCTCCACTCCGTGTTTTCTATCCAATCAATGGGACGTCACATTGTGCCTGCAGTACCCACAGTGGCCTATAGATGGCGCTGATGCTCACGCTACATCCCTGTGCTGTGCGCTGCTGTAATGTGCAGATAGATGCAGATAATGGAGAGCGCAGATCTCAGCGGCCTGTCCTGTGCTATCACCGCCATTATATTATCATCATTACATCCTGAATCTTCCGCTCCTGAGAATAATGAGGAGGGATTGTGTCCAGCATCACCACATTACCAACAATGGCCCGGGGTGTATCTATCTATCCCTCTATCTATCTATCTATCTATCTATCCATATCTATCTATCTATCTATCTATCTATCTATCTATCTATCTATCCATCCCTCTATCCCTCTATCTATCTATCTATCTATCTATCTATCTATCTATCTATCTATCTATCTATCTATCCCTCTATCTATCCCTCTATCTATCTATCTATCTATCCCTCTATCTTTCTATCTATCTATCTACCTATCTATCTATCCCTCTATCTATGCCTCTATCTATCCCTCTATCTTTCTGTCTATCCATCCATTTCTCTATCATCTGTCTATTCATCCATCCATCCATCCATCTATTGTATCTATCTATCCATCCATTCTTCCTTCCTTCCATTCATCCATCCATCCTTCCATCAATTATTCCTGTCCTTCATCCATCCTTCCTTCCTTTCTTCCATCCTTCATGCCTTCCTTCTTTCCTTACTTCCATCCATCCTTCCTTCCCTTTCTTCCATCCTTCATGCCTTCCTTCCATCCATCCATCCGTCCATCCTTCCTTCCTTCCTTCCATCCTTCCTCCCTCCCATCCAATCCATCCCTTCCTTCCATCCATGAATCCATTCTTCCTTTCTTCCTTCCCCCATCCATCTTTCCTGTGTTCCATCCATCCATCCTTCCTTCATTCCATCCATCATTCCATCCATCCATTCATCCATCCATCCTTCCTTCATTCCATCCATCCATCCATCCTTCCCTTCATCGTTATTTCCTTCCTTCCTTCTTTCTTTCCTTCCTTCTTTCCTCCTTTCCTTCTTTCCTTCCCGTTCCTTCCATTCATCCAACCTTCCTTCCCTTCCCTCCATCCAACCACCCACCATCTTCCTTCCTTCCATCCATCCATCCTTCCATCCATGAATCCATTCTTCCTTCCTTCCTCCCATCCATCCTTCCTGTGTTCCATCCATCTATCTATCCATCCATTCATCCTTCCTTCCATCCATCCATCCATACATCCTTCATTCCATCCATCCATCAATCCATCCATCTATCCATCCTTCCTTCATTCCATTTATCCATCCATCCATCCATTATTCCTTCATTCCATCCATCCATCCATCCATTCTTCCTTCGTTCCATCCATCCATCCATCCTTCCTTCCCTCCATCTTTCCTTCCTTCTTTCCTTCCTTCCTTCCTTCCATCCATCCATCCAGCCTTCCTTCCATCCATCCATCCAGCCTTCCTTTCTTCCTTCCTTCCTTCCTTCCATCCATCCAACCTTCCTTTCTTCCTTCCTTCCTTCCTTCCATCCATCCAGCCTTCCTTTCTTCCTTCCTTCCATCCATCCATCCATCCAGCCTTTCTTCCTTCCTTCCTTCCTTCCTTCCTTCCTTCCTTCCTTCCATCCATCCAGCCTTCCTTTCTTCCTTCCTTCCATCCATCCAGCCTTCCTTTCTTCCTTCCTTCCATCCATCCATCCATCCAGCCTTCCTTTCTTCCTTCCTTCCTTCCATCCATCCATCCAGCCTTCCTTTCTTCCTTCCTTCCTTCCTTCCTTCCATCCATCCATCCATCCATCCAGCCTTCCTTTCTTCCTTCCTTCCTTCCATCCATCCATCCAGCCTTCCTTTCTTCCTTCCTTCCTTCCATCCATCCATCCAGCCTTCCTTTCTTCCTTCCTTCCTTCCATCCATCCAACCTTCCTTTCTTCCTTCCTTCCTTCCTTCCTTCCTTCCTTCCTTCCATCCATCCATCCATCCATCCATCCAGCCTTCCTTTCTTCCTTCCTTCCTTCCCTTCCTTCCATCCAGCCTTCCATCCATCCAGCCTTCCTTTCTTCCTTCCTTCCTTCCTTCCTTCCTTCTTTCCTTCCTTCCATCCATCCTTCCTTCCTTACATCCATCCAACCTTCCTTCCTTCCTTCTTTCCTTCGTTCCATCCTTCCTTCATTCCATCCATCTTTCCTTCCTTCCTTCCTTCCTTTATTCCATCCATCTTTACTTCCTTCCTTCCATCCATCCTTTCTTCCTTCCTTCCATCCAACCTTCATTCCTTCCTTCCTTCCTTCTTTCCTCGTTCCATCCTTCCCTCAATTCCATCCATCTTTCCTTCCCTCCATCCTTCCTTCCTTCTTCCATCCATCCTTCCTTCCTTCCACCCCTCCTTTAGTATATTCCGCTCCCCGTGTCTCATGGGGTTAAGCATACCCTCTGCTGGGATATTATTGATGTGAGTAGAGGAGATGAGGTCAGAGGGTCACCCTTCCCTCTATCCTTCCTTCCTTCCTTCCCTCCATCCTTCCTTCCTTCCCTCCATCCTTCCTTCCTTCCTTCCCTCCCTCCATCCTTCCTTCCCTCCATCCTTCCTTCCTTCCCTCCATCCTTCCTTCCTTCCCTCCCTCCATCCTTCCTTCCTTCCATCCATCCTTCCTTTCTTCCACCCCTCCCTTAGTATACTCTCCGCGTCTCCTGGGGTTAAGCATACCCTCTGCTGGGATACTATTGATGTGAGTAGAGGAGGTGAGGTCAGAGGATCACCCTTCCCTCTATCCTTCCTTCCTTCCTTCCCTCCATCCTTCCTTCCTTCCCTCCATCCTTCCTTCCTTCCTTCCTTCCCTCCATCCTTCCTTCCTTCCTTCCTTCCTTCCCTCCATCCTTCCTTCCTTCCTTCCCTCCATCCTTCCTTCCTTCCCTCCATCCTTCCTTCCCTCCATCCATCCATCCTTCCTTCCCTCCATCCATCCATCCTTCCTTTCTTCCACCCCTCCCTTAGTATACTCTCCGCGTCTCCTGGGGTTAAGTCTACCCTCTGCTGGGATACTATTGCTGTGAGTAGAGGCGGTGAGGTCAGAGGATCACCCTTCCCTCTATCCTTCCATCCTTCCCTCCATCCTTCCTTCCTTCCCTCCATCCTTCCATCCTCCCTTCCCTCTGAGGTGTTTCGAGTGCTTTAATATTTGTCATTCTTCGCATTGTTTGTTCTCTTGCACAAGTGGATTAACCTTCAGATGGATGTTGGCTGATTCCCATCTGCTCGGTGCCTGTCCTGTGTGTACAGCGCCGGCCGGCGTTCATGTTGCGGGGTGATGGCTGTCTCCCCCATCCTGAGACATCTTCGCCCCCTGCTCGTTTCAGTGTATCAGTGCAGGCTTTTTTATCAGGGACAGCGCTATACACAGCGTCTCTCTGGAGGACTAGATTGCATTAAGCACTGTGTAATTCCTCACTTCTCCTGGGGGGGAGCTGTTGGGGAATAGAACACTTACTTCCAGAATTCCCAGTGGAGGTGCCAGCTTCATGACGCTCAGTGCTTCACTTAATACCAAGTGACCAACTAATATAATGGAATTGTCAGGCTGATTTTATTTGGATAGTAACTTACACTTAGATTTTATGATTTTAGATTCAGTTTATTTTGTGCTTGAAATGTAAATGCATACAACTTTTTAATATACCTTTAGTAAAGGAGCCATGATCTGTAAATATTAGCATCATGGTCCCGGGTCCCAGGAGCTCTATCTGACCCTCAGTTTGACAGGAAAAAAAATGCATGTGATTATTGCTGTTTGTGAAGGGGGCTGGCTGCCTCATTTCAATAGCTAAGCCAGCCCCCTTCTACCTATACAACCGCTATTACTGAGAAGGGGGCTGTCTGATTGTCGCCATTAAATACTCAAGTCAGCCCCCTTCTCAGGCTATGCATTCACTATTATAGAGTGGGAGTGCTGTATGAATGCTTCATTTTAATACCTAAGCTACCCCCCTTCTAAGTCTATGCATCCGCTGTTACAGAGAGGGGGGCTTTATGACTGCCTCATTTCAATACTTAACCCTTCTACCTATGCATCGCTATTACTGAGAAGGGGGCTGGCTTCCTCCTTTCAATACCTAAGCTAGCCCCCTCCTCTACCTATGCATCCACTGTTACGGAGAGGGGGGCTTTCTGACTGCCTCATTTTAATACCTAAGCCAGCCCCCTTCTACCTATGCATCATCTATTACTGAGAAGGGGGCTGGCTGCCTCATTTCAATACCTAAGCCAGCCCCCTTCTACCTATGCATCCGCTGTTACAGACAGCGGGCTATCTGCTTCATTTTAAAACCTAAGCCAGCCCCCTTCTCATTCTATGCATCCACTGTTATAGAGAGGGGGGCTTTTTGACTGCTTCCTTTCAATACCTAAGCCAGTCCCCTTCTACCTATGCAATCGCTATTACAGAGAAGGGGGCTGTCTGCCTCATTACAATACCTAAGCCAGCCCCCTTCTCTACCTATGCATCCGCTGTTACAGACAGGGGGGTTGTCTGCTTCATTTTAATACCTAAGCCAGTCCCCTTCTTAGTCTATGCATCTGCTGTTATAGAGAGGGGGCTGTCTGACTGCCAGCTGCTACAGATGCCGATGTCTTCAGATCAAGAAAGCTTTCTTAATTGAAGTAATCTGTAATCTGTGTAAGTGATATAAATATATACATAAATATAAACAATGCAAATAATGCAAAGAAAACAAGATCATAATCATTTAGAAACAACAACACTAATAATGTTTTACCTCAGGAAGAGCCAGAAATCAATATTTTGTGGAATAACCATGATTGTTAATCCCAGCTTTCCTGCGTCTTGGCTGCTTTCCTCCAGTCTGTCACACTGCTTTTGGGTGACCTTATGCCACTCCTGGTGCAAAAATGTAAGCAGTTCTTCTTTGTTTGATGGCTTGTGACTATCCATCTTCATCTTGATTACATTCCAGAGGTTTCCAATGGGGTTCAGGTCTGGAGATTGGGCTGGCCATGACAGGGTTTTGATGTGGTGGTCCTTCATCCACACATTGATTGACCTAGCTGTGTGGCATGGCGCATTGTCCTGCTGGAAAAACCAGTCCTCAGAGTTGGGGAACATTGCCTGAGCAGAAGGAAGCAGCTGTTTTTCCAGATAACCTTGTATGCGGCTTGATTCATACGTCCTTTGCAAAGTTAAAACTTATTAGTGTTGTTGTTTCTAAATGATTATGACCTTGTTTTCGTTGCATTATTTGTGCATTGTTCTGTTATTTTGACAATTTCTCATTTTCAGAAAATAAATACAAAATTTCATTCTTGGTAATTCGGAGACGTCAGTGGAAGTGGTCTCTTAATTTTTGCCAGAGCTGTGAATATACATATATATATATATATATATATATATATATATATATATATATATATATATATATATATATATATTGTATTGCCCTAACCAAAGTCACCAATGATCTACTAACCGCCAAAGCCAAGCGACACTACTCTATCCTCCTCCTCCTGGACCTGTCTTCTGCCTTCGACACAGTAGACCATTCCCTCCTACTACAGATTCTCTCATCTCTGGGCATCACAGACTTGGCCCTATCTTGGATCTCCTCATACCTAACCGACCGAACTTTCATTCTCACAGCACTTCCTCATCTCGCCCCCTATCTGTCAGGGTCCCCCAAGGCTCAGTTCTTGGACCCCTGCTGTTCTCCATCTACACCTTCGGCCTGGGACAGCTCATAGAGTCCCACGGCTTCCAGTATCATCTCTATGCCGATGACACACAGATCTACCTCTCTGGACCTGACATTACCTCTCCACTAACCAGAATCCCACAATGTGTCTGCTATTTCATCCTTCTTCTCTGCGCGATTCCTAAAGCTTAACATGGACAAAACAGAGTTCATTGTCTTTCCTCCTCACTCATCTCCTCCAACAAGCCTTTCCATCAAACTTGATGGCTGCTCACTCACCCCAGTCTCACAAGCTCGTTGCCTTGGAGTAACCCTCGACTCTGCTCTATCCTTCAAGCCACACATCCAAGCCCTCTTCACCTCATGCAGACTACAACTCAAAAACATCTCCCGGATCCGTGCTTTCCTTAACCAAAAATCTGCAAAAACATTAGTGCATGCCCTCATCATCTCCCACCTTGACTACTGCAACCTCCTGCTCTGTGGCCTCCCTTCCAACACTCTTGCACCCCTCCAATCTATCCTAAACTCTGCAGCCCGCTTAATCCACCTCTCCCCTCGCTACTCCCCAGCCTCGCCACTCTGCCAATCCCTTCACTGGCTTCCCATCACCCAACGACTCCAGTTCAAAACACTAACCATGACATACAAAGCCATGCACAACCTGTCTCCTCCCTACATCTGTGACCTAGTCTCCTGGTACCTACCTGCACGCAACCTCAGATCCTCACAAGATCTCCTTCTCTACTCCTCTCTTATCTCCTCTTCCCACAATCACGTACAAGATTTCTCCCGTGCATCCCCCATACTCTGGAACGCTCTACCTCAGCACATCAGACTCTCCACTACCATGGAAAGCTTCAAGAGGAACCTCAAGACCCACCTCTTCCAACAAGCCTACAACCTACAATAGCCCTTAGTCCAGTAGACCACTGCGCAACCAGCTCTGTCCTCACCTATTGTACCATCACCCATTCCCTGTAGACTGTGAGCCCTCGCGGGCAGGGTCCTCTCTCCTCCTATACCAGTCTGTTATGTACTGTTAATGAATGTTGTACGTATACCCTCTTGGCACTATAATAATAAATAATAATAATAATAATTTTTTTTTTTTTCAAGTGGAAAAACCCTTTAATTTTTAAGTTTTTGACACATCACAGAATGAATTCAAATGATGCCGTCCTTTCCTTTTTACAGCTATCATCCAAATATAAATTCTCAGATTAATATTAAAAAATATTTTTGAATTTTAAGAGCCACACAACAAATAATAATTTCAAAATAATAATGAACCAAAATGGTTGATTGCCCGGTTTACATAAAGATATGCAAAAAATATAAAAAAAATAGTAAAAATAATAATAAAAGAAAATTAACTTGACCCCTTATATGCCCCATAAGGTATTTTTTTTTAAATTTGACCCCTGTGTTATTTTTATCATATACATATATATATATAATATATATATATATATATATATATATAGTCTTAAAAAAAGAAAAATTAACTTAAAAAAATTAAAAGTTTAGATCAGTTGCACCACCTTTGCAACAAAAAAAAAAAAATTATTTAATGTTAGGTAGCCCATGATGGACAATTTTAACCCTTAATTTGTTAAAGTGGGACTTTGCTTGTTTTCCAGCCAATTGGTTTGTACAGCCGTCTTTATAAAAAAAATTAATTAAAGAAGTAATTTAAAAATATATAATAAAAATAAAATAATAAAAAATCAATAGATAAGTAGGTCAATTGCTCCAACTGTGGGGAAAAAATGAAATTTATTTTGCCCTAGGTAGCCCCATAATGGGCAATTTTAACAACTTATTTTTTAAATCGTAATTTTTGCTTGTTTCTCACCCGACAGGATTGTAGCGCCATTTATATAAAAAATGCAAAAAAAGAATTAAAATCTTAATAAATAACAATAATAATAATAATAATAATAATAATAATAATAATAATAATAAATGATTAAAAATAATAAAATCTTATTGTTAATTCAATGCAAAAAAAATAATAAATAGAAATACAAAAAAATCACTTTAGATTGCTTATGATGGGCAATATTTAACCCTTATTAACTCAAGGCTGCTGCTTTTTGTTTTTCGCGCAGCTGGTTTATAGCGCCATCTATATACAAGAACATTTAAAAAATAATTTAAAAATACAAATTAAGTAAAAAAAAATGTGTTTAATTGCATCACATATGCAAATAAAACCCTACGTAGATCATGATGGGAGACCTAATAATCCCTCCACCGAGTATAGGCATATAACCCGTGGAGAGAAAAAGTGACCAAAAAGATAGGTGAATTATAAAATTATTTTATTGAATAAATCAATTAAAAAGTATTTAACAGCAAAAAAACAGTGTTGAAATATAAGCGTATCCACAAGGTAAATTTGCAAGTAGGGGGAAAAGAAAGTGACCGTGAATTGCCAAGTGGAGATACCCACTAATAATAGCAGAAGGATGGCTAAATGGCTATACCTCAGTAAGTGGGTCTGTATTATCCAAGTGGTCGGTGCGTCCGCTGCCAACCCCGACACGTGTTTCGTGACTTCCTCAGGGGGTGGTGGGACGTAGCTTATGATGGGTAACTTTTAGTGATTAACGAGCACTACCATGCTCGGGTGCTCAGTACTTGTAACTAGTGATGAGCGGGCACTACCATGCTCGGGTGCTCAGTACTCGTAACTAGTGATGAGCGGGCACTACCATGCTCAGGTGCTCTGTACTCGTAACTAGTGATGAGTGAGCACTACCATGCTCGGATGCTCAGTACTCATAACTAGTGATGAGCGGGCACTACCATGCTCGGCTGCTCAGTACTCGTAACTAGTGATGAGCGGGCACTACCATGCTCGGGTGCTCAGTACTCGTAACTAGTGATGAGCGTGCACTACCATGCTCAGCTGCTCAGTACTCGTAACTAGTGATGAGCGTGCACTACCATGCTCAGCTGCTCAGTACTCGTAACTAGTGATGAGCGGGCACTACCATGCTCGGGTGCTCAGTACTCGTAACTACTGATGAGCGGGCACTACCATGCTCGGGTGCTCGGTACTCGTAACTAGTGATGAGCGAGCACTACCATGCTCGGGTGGTCGGTACTCGTAACGAACAGTTGGATGTTTATATGGGCACACCTCAAGTACACGAGTATCACGGAAAGTCATGAGGAATTAGAACACTTTTCTGGAAGATCTTCTGGAAAAATGATCGAGTCCGCCATTGACTTCCATTATACTTGGTACACAAGTTGAGCCCATCCAAGCGTTCAACTGCTATTAACAAGTACCGAGCACACGAGCATGGTAGTGCTCGCTCATTACTAGTTATTGCAGCGCCCCTGAGACTTCAGTCGCTACAGGATATTGCATCTCACTTAAGGTCCAGTACTCATCCCCAGTAAGGAAGAGGTTAATCAATGGTGTTCATCACTTACACTACACACAGCTTAGTAGCCAGCCACTGGAACTGGGCTAGAGGTGGTCACCATAGCAACGGGACTTTCCCAGCACTAGTGAGTCATCAGGAAGGTGGGGGAAGCTGGAGGGAAGTTGGAGAACACAGACGTTTACCTCAGAATAGTCTGGGACACAGAAGAATGCGGATGCTGAGGAGAGTGCTTTAGAGCTTCCTCAGTTAGAGCCGGCCCAACTGGAAGAAGCAGGAGATGAGTAGTGGAGTTGGTGAGACACAGGAGCAACACGGTAAATGGAGGTAGAGTTCAATAGCTCACTCAGCACCAGCGCAGTTCAGGGTGCAGAGCCCTGGGGTGGCGTACACTCCACGTTGCGCCATCAGAATCTACCGGGAAGGGGGATTTCATGTCCCATTGCCCACCACAGAGGTCCCGCGGCACAGCAGCATATAGAGTCAGGAGTCAAGACGACGGTCAGGCCCATATGTGATTCGTGCTGCGGGACGGGAACTAAACCCAAGGACACTGGGGTCCCCAAGCAGCTTCACGCCACAGGGATCCACACTACAGAGCGCAAGGAAGGAAGGTCTCACACTCCACAACACGGGTGGTGATCTGTGAATTATCCGGGATCGGCTGGTGCCTATCACGGCGGAAAGCGGCACTCTGAGAGCGACGACTTACAGTGAGTAAAAGACCTTGAACCACATCCACTGTGTCAGCCCATCATTGCCATCACCGTCATCACGGCCACTACCGCCTCCAACATCGTCCCCTAGGGCCAGGCTCTACCTGTGGGGAACCAAACCATCCGATCTGCAACACCATCTGCCCCAGAGGACAGCATCCACAGCGGCGGCTAATCCCACAGGTGGCGTCATGAGACAACTAACCCCTTCATTCTCATCATCCCTACCATCAATACCCCCATACATGCCTTCGTGGACACCTCGGGGTCACAAAACCAGGCAGGCCCACCCGTGACATCCCCTGAACCTCACCGGCCCAGTGACGAGTATTCCCCAAGGCCATGTGGGGTGCTTCATTATGAGTACTGGAGATCCGAGCATGGTAGTGCTCAATCATCACTAGTTACGAGTACAGAGCACCCAAGCATGGTAGTGCCCACTCATCACTAGTTACGAGTACTGAGCACCCGAGCATGGTAGTGCTCACTCATCACTAGTTACCAGTACTGAGCACCCGAGCATGGTAGTGCCCGCTCATCACTAGTTACGAGTACTGAGCACCCGAGCATGGTAGTGCCCACTCATCACTAGTTACCAATACTGAGCACCCGAGCATGGTAGTGCCCGCTCATCACTAGTTACGAGTACTGAGCACCCGAGCATGGTAGTGCCCGCTCATCACTAGTTACGAGTACTGAGCACCCGAGCATGGTAGTGCCCACTCATCACTAGTTACCAATACTGAGCACCCGAGCATGGTAGTGCCCGCTCATCACTAGTTACGAGTACTGAGCACCCGAGCATGGTAGTGCCCGCTCATCACTAGTTACGAGTACTGAGCACCCGAGCATGGTAGTGCCCGCTCATCACTAGTTACGAGTACTGAGCACCTGAGCATGGTAGTGCCCGCTCATCACTAGTTACGAGTACTGAGCACCGGAGCATGGTAGTGCCCGCTCATCACTAGTTACAAGTACCGAGAACCCGAACATGGTAGTGCTCAATCATCACTAGTTACAAGTACCGAGCACCCGAGCATGGTAGTGCTCAATCATCACTAGTTACAAGTACTGAGAACCCGAACATGGTAGTGCTCAATCATCACTAGTTACAAGTACCGAGCACCCGAGCATGGTAGTGCTCAATCATCACTAGTTACAAGTACCGAGCACCCGAGCATGGTAGTTCCCGCTCATCACTAGTTACTAGTACTGAGCACCTGAGCATGGTAGTGCCCGCTCATCACTAGTTACGAGTACAGAGCACCCGAGCATGGTAGTGCCCGCTCATCACTAGTTACGAGTATCGAGCACCTGAGCATGGTAGTGCCCGCTCATCACTAGTTACGAGTATCGAGCACCTGAGCATGGTAGTGCCTGCTCATCACTAGTTACGAGTATCGAGCACCTGAGCATGGTAGTGCCTGCTCATCACTAGTTACGAGTATCGAGCACCTGAGCATGGTAGTGCCTGCTCATCACTAGTTACGAGTACTGAGCACCTGAGCATGGTAGTGCCCGCTCATCACTAGTTACGAGTACTGAGCACCTGAGCATGGTAGTGCCCGCTCATCACTAGTTACGAGTACTGAGCACCCGAGCATGGTAGTGCCTGCTCATCACTAGTTACGAATACCGAGAACCCGAGCATGGTAGTGCCCGCTCATCACTAGTTACGAATACCGAGATCCCGAGCATGGTAGTGCTCGCTCATCACTTGTTATGAGTACAGCACTAGTACTCGTACACTAGTAGTTATTTTAACCCTTTATTTTTGAAATTGTGACTGTTGCTTGCTTTCGGGACAGCTGGTAGACTTTAATGCGGCCACATACAAGCCTGGCAAGGTGTCTTGGCTTCACTGTGCTCCATTTGTCCACGATCCAAGCACAGTGCCCAGGACAGCTGGGCTGAAAAATGGGAAAGTAGTTGGAAGACCCCCGTCGCCTCCTTTCCTCCTGTGGCAGCATCCGAGCCAGTGATTATAGTAGCTGGATCTCTGTCACCCTATTGTCATTACCCCCCGCACACCTCCTTTTTTTCTTTCCTTTTTTCTAAAAAACAAGTAGGCGGACTGCAGTGTCTCCATGCCCAATGGCAGCGCACAGGCTCATGAAAGCCAGAGGAGAGGGAGACAAGAGAGGTCCTCGCTCGCTGCCATCCCAAGCCTTACACCATCACCACACACATCCCCGTCTGTAAGACTCTGCAACCACTGAGACATGACAAAGTCCCAGCAGCTTAACCCAAACCCCGCAGGCAGCTGAGCAGACAGGACCGGACTGGGGAGGACCGGACCCTACTATTCACACATCTGGGGAGGGGGCTAGGATTTGGGGGGTCCTCACCAGGAATTAAGAAGGATCATTTTTCCCCCCTATGAGAGGACATCAGTCATGATTCTGCTCACATCTCGCAGTGTATTACTCTCACTTCATTACCCCCAGATTTTCCTCATCCTTACAAGTGGCAGTTACCTGTAAGTCTTTACTTTATGTGGCTTTTTAAAACTTTTTATTTATTTAATTATTTAATTTCTTAAAGTGACAGGTGCATTTAGAATATAGAATATAACAGAAGGGGGCGCTGTCCTTTGTGGCAAAATAGTTTGGAAAGTTTAAAAAAGTATATAAAAAGTTACACTATTCCCCCATAATGTGCAGTTTTATTTTTTATATTGTTTATATTTTATTCTTTTTTTTTTCTTTACATAATGTAATAACATTGAGTTTATTTATTACCCCAACGTTGTTTTTTATTGTTTATGTTTTTATACTATTTATTTTCACATAATGTAATCATATGGGATTTCTTTATTCCCCAACAATTTTTTATTTTTTATTTTTTTTTTATTGTTTGTTTTTATACTATTTTTTTTTTTACATAATGAATCATAGGGGGTTTAATTATTCCCCCATAATTTAATTTTACTTTTTATTGTTTATGTTTTTATACAATTTGTTTTTCTCACATAATGTAATCATATGGGATTTCTTTATTCCTCCATATTTTTTTTTTATTGTTTATGTTTTTATACTATTTTTTTTTTCACATGATGTAATTATGTGGGATTTCTTTATTCCCCCATATTTTTTTATTGTTTATGTTTTTATACTATTTTTTTCACATAATATAATCATATGGGATTTGTTTATTCCACCATTTAATTTTTTTTATTGTTTATGTTTTTATACTATTTATTTTCACATAACGTAATCATATGGGATTTTTTTTTCCCCCACAATTTATTATTTATTTTTTTTTATTGTTTATGTTTTTATACTATTTTTTTTTTTACATAATATAATCATATGGGATTTCTTTATTCACCCATATTTTTTTTATTGTTTATATTTTTATACTATTTTTTTTTCACATAGTGTAATCATATGGGATTTTTTTCCCCCCACAATTTTTTTTTATTGTTTGTTTTTATACTATTTTTTTTTTTACATAATGAATCATAGGGGGTTTAATTATTCCCTCATAATTTAATTTTACTTTTTATTGTTTATATACTATTTTTTTTTTCACATAATGTAATCATATGGGATTTCTTTATTCCCCTATACTTTTTTTTTTATACTTTTTTTTTTTACATAATAAATCATAGGGGGTTTATTTATTCCCCCATAATTTAATTTTACTTTTTATTGTTTATGTTTTTATACTATTTTTTTTTTCACATAATGTAATCATATGGGATTTCTTTATTCCCCCATAATTTTTTTTTTTTATTGTTTATGTTTTTATACTATTTTTGTTGTTATTTTTTACATAATGAATCATATGGGGTTTAATTATTCCCCCATAATTTTATTTTATTTTTTATTGTTTATCTTTTTATACTTTTATTTTGTTGTTATTTTTTTACATAATGAATCACAGGTGGTTTATTTATTCCCCCATTTTATTTTATTTTTTATGTTTTATAGTATTATTAGTTATTTTCTTAGATAATGAATCAGAAGGGATTTATTTATTCCCCATTAATTTTATTTTATTTTTTATTGATTATGTTTTTATTCAATTTTTTTTATTAATTTTACATAATCATATAAGATTTATTTATATCCCCTTAGTTTTATTTTTATGTTTTTATAATATTTTTTTTATGTTTTCACATAACGTAATCATATGGGATTTATTTATTACCCCATAATCTTTTGATTGATTATGTTTTTCTACATTTTTTTTTACATAACATAATCATATGGGGTTTATGTACTCTCCCTTCATTTTTTTTTTATTGTTTATGTGTTTATACTTTTTTAATTTTTTTACATAACGAATCATATGAGGTTTATTTACTCCTCCATAGTTGTTTATTTTTATTATTGTTTATGTTTTTATACTATTTTTTCTTTTTTTACATAACAAATCATATGGGATTTATTTATTCCCCCATAATTTTATTTTTTAAATTGTTTGTTTTCATTTTTATTTTTTTACATAACATAATCATATGTAATTTATTTATCCCCTCATAATTTTATTTTATTATTTATTGATTTTGGTTTTTTTCAATTTTTTTTCTACATATCATATTGGATTTATTTATTCCTCCATAGTTTTATTTTTTTATTATTTATGTTTTTATACTCTTTTTTTATTTTTTACATAATGAATTATATGGGATTTACTTATTACTACATAGGTTTTTTTATAGTTTGTTTTTATATTATTTTATTTATTTTTTTATGAATCATATTTGACTTCTTTATTTTGCCATAGTTTGTTTATTTTTTTCTTTTCTTAATAATTATGTCTTTGGCCTTTTTTTTTGTTATTTTTTTTTATATATAACATAATCATATGGAGTTTATTTATTCCCCCATAGTTTTATTTATTTTTTTATACATTTTTTTTTACATAATGTAATCATCATATGGGATTTATTTATACCCTCATAGCTTTATTTTATTGTTTATGTTTTCAGACTTTTTATTTTTTTCACATAATGTAATCATATGAGAGCTATTTATTCCCCCATTTCATTTAATTGTTTATTGTTTATGTTATTATACTAATATATATATGTATATATATATGTATATATATATATATGTATATATATATGTATATATATATATATATATATATATATATATATATATATATATATATATATATATATATGTATATATATCTAAAAAAAAGTATATATATATATATATATATATATATATATATATATATATATATATATATATATATATATATATGGAATTTATTTTACAATTTCTTTTTATACAAATTTTATTTTTAGTGAAACAAGAATTATTTATCATTTTTCTCCACAATTTATTTAACACACGCTGTTTATTTGGTTTTGTGGTCATCTAATTTAATGACATCATCTTTGCATTGCAACTATTTCTCTTAATTATATGTTATTGTAATTGATAAAATCAATTAGATTTTTTTTTTTTATTTTTTTATTTAATGTCTTACTTATTGCCCTTTTTATATGATTATTTACTTTATGCATTTAGCGCTATTATTTTTTTAATTTTATTTTTAACTTTGCTTTTTTATTGCAATTTTTGCTTATTTTTATTGCAATTATTTACTTATGGGACATTTGTATTTTATGTATTTATTTATTTGGTAATAATTTTTAACTTATGGATTTTTTTTTATTTTAAAACAGTTAATATTTTTTGTAAGATTTGATTTTATAATTTGTTTATTTACTTTTGTGCTTTTTCCATTTCCCGTGCTTTCTGTTTGACATTATTGGCATAATTTGGATGATCTAGTTGATAGCTCCTGGTACTGGGGTGAATGGAGACATTGCCGGTCACCAGGGCTGGAAACTACAGCCGCAGCCGATGCAATGTACAGTGTCAGTGCGCAGCTTGTATAACAGTGTAAATTTGGTGTCCTCTAAATAACTCAGCACACAGCCATTAATGTCTAAACTTCTGGCAACAAAATTGAGTACACCTCTAAGTGAAAATGGCTAAACTGTGCCAAAGTGTGAATATTTTGTGTGGCCACCATTATTTTCCAGCACGGCCTTATCTCTCTTGGGTATGGAGGTCACTAGAGCTTTAGAGGAGCCGCTGGATCCTCTTCCATCCTCCATGACGACATCACGGATCTCATGGATGTTAGAGACCTTGTGCTCCTCCACTTTCCATCTGAGGAGGCCCCACAGATGCTCCATAGGGTTTAGGTCTAGAGACGCTTGGCTGGTCCAGCACCTTTACCCTCAGATTCTTTAGTGAGGCAGTGGGGGTCTTGGAGGTGTTTGGGTTGTTATGTTGGAATATTAAGGGAGAGGACCCTGCTCTGCTTCAGGATGTCACAGGACATGTTGGCATTCATGGTTCCCTCAATGATCTGTAGCTCCCCACAGCCAGCAGCACTCATGCAGCCTCAAACCATGACCCTCCACCACCATGCCTGACTGTAGACAGGACACACTTGTTTTTGTCTTCCTCACCTGGTTGCCGCCACACACTTCACATCATCTGAACCAGATAGGTTTATCTCCGTCTTATCAAACCACAGGATGGTTCCAGTATTCCATTTCCTTAGTCTGCTTGTCTTCAGCAACTGTTTGCAGCTTTCTTGTGCATCTTCTTTAGAAGAGGCTTCCTTCTGGGACAACAGCCATGCACAGCAATGTGATGCAGTGTGCAGCATATGGTCTGAGCACTGACAGGTGGGCCCCCAAACCCTATAACCTCTGCAGTGTGTGGTGTATGGTCTGAGCATTGACAGGTGGACACCCCACCCCTGTAACCTCTGGAGTGTGTGACATATGCTCTGAGCACTGACAAGGAGACCCCCCCCCCCACCCCTGTAACCTCTGCAGTGTGCAGTGTATGGTCTGAGCACTGACAGGGAGACCCCACCCCACCCCTGTAACCTCTGCAGTGTGCGGCGTATGGTCTGAGCACTGACACAGACCCCCCACACCCCTTTAACCTCTGCAGTGTGCAGTGTGTGGTTTGAGCACTGACAGGCGGACCCCCCCACCCCTGTAACCTCTGCGGCAATGCTGGCCACACTCATACGTCTATTCTGAAGAGACAACCTCTGGATATGATGCTGAGCACGTTCCCTCAACTTCCTTGGTCGACTATGACGATATCTGTTCTGAGTGGTTCCTGTCTGGTTATACCGCTGTATGGTCTTGGCCACCGTGCTGCAGCTCAGTGTCAGGTTGGTGACAATCTTATAGCCTCGGCCATCTTTATGTAGAGCAACAATTCTTTTTTTCAGATCCTCAGTGAATTCTTTGCCATGAGGAGCCATGTTGAGCTTCCAGTGACCAGTATGAGAGAGTGTGAGAGAGATAACACCAAATGTAATACTCCTGCTCCCCATTCACACCGGAGACCTTGTAACACTAATGAGTCACATGACATCGGGGAGGAAAAATGGCTAATTGGGCGCAATTCGGCTATTTTCACTTAGGGGTGTACTCACTTTTGTTCCCAGTGGTTCAGACATTAATGGCTGTGTGTTGAGTTATTTAGAGGACACCAAATTGACACTGTTATACAAGCTGCACACTGACACTGCACATTGTATCACAGGGTCAGATCTTATAAGATATAATAAAATATTGAAGAAAATGTGAGGGGTGTACTCACTTTTTTATACACTCTAAAATGTTATCAGTAATGTGTCGTCTTCTTAAAATGTTTGATACGTTTGGATCATTTCCATCTGATGATGACTCTCCTGTGAAGTTTAGGAGGAGGAAATGTTTAATTTGTGTTTATAGGTTTTGGTTCGTTTTTGGTCTTTTATTAGATATAACAAACCATCAAATGAATGGATGATTTAATTTCTAGACGTTTGTAGATTATATACTTTCTGGTTTCCCTGTACATCGCTCATTAAACTCAGAAAACCTGAATTTTAGATGTTTGCAGCAATATTGTAAAGTTTGCGGTATGTTCTATGACACCATATGGCGGCACACTGATAAGGATCCTTGGGGTATCTGACTTCCTTTGACCCAGGTCTGAGATCCTTGGACTTTAAATGGACACTTATTGGATATTTGCTAAAAAAATGTAATACATTTACACATGAGATTTTGAAGTCACAGTTTGTTCTTTGGCTGGGCTCTAAAAGAACAACATCAAATATTTGGAATATTTTTTTTTTTTACATAAATGCAGCCATATTTTCATAAAACCGTATAGGAAATTACTATCCTGAAAAAATTTTGCTCCCTATAAATAGTTCTGATCTTGAAACAAAAGTTTTTGACCACAGACCAGATGCTGAGATGCTCGCGGTTACCCGGACTGTGTGACATAATTATAACTTTTCATTGCTGGAGCTGGAAACATTGCGATACCAGAGCACAGTTGCAAAAGGAATTACAAGTGAATGATTGCAGAAACCGATGGATGAATTATTACGTTTTTTTTTTTAAATTCAAGGACATTTCTTCTTAAAACTTTTGTCAAATAGAAAAAAATTGGCATTACTTAATGCTCCTTTATTGCAAAGGCTGGTCTCACTGTAACAGTACAGTTTTATAGTGCAGTATCACTGAACCCTGGACTCTCTGTAACAGTATAGTTTCTATAGCACAATATCACTGATCCCTGGACTCACTGTAACAGTTCGGTTTCTACAGTGCAGTATCACTGATCCCCAGGGTCACTGTAACAGTACGGTTTCTATAGTGCAGTATCACTGATCCCCAGGATCACTGTAACAGTACAGTTTCTATAGTGCAGTATCACTGATCCCCAGGATCACTGTAACAGTACAGTTTCTATAGTGCAGTATCACTGATCCCCGGGATCACTGTAACAGTTCGGTTTCTATAGTGCAGTATCACTGATCCCCGGGATCACTGTAACAGTTCGGTTTCTATAGTGCAGTATCACTGATCTCCGGGATCACTGTAACAGTTCGGTTTCTATAGTGCGGTATTACTGATCACTGGACGCACTGTAACAGCACAGTTTCTATATTGCAGTATCACAGTGCCAGTGTCACGCCCAGGGAATGTCACAGTGGTGGCCGTTGCCCGATTCCGTGGGGGTGTATTTACAAGGGATTAAGTTAGTGTTCATATGTGACGCCACTTGCGGTGTTGCGGCTATGTGGATGGAGCCGCCGCTGCACAATGTCCACTACTGGGGCTGGTGTTAGTTTCAGCCTGGATGGTAGACCCTCCGCAAGCAGGACCGGGCCCCAGAGGATGGGTGATGTGACAGGTGTTAGAAGAAGGTAGTCCACACCAAAGTTCAGTGCAACTGGTTTTTACTCATTGCTGGTTGGTGATAACTGGTTGCCCGAGGCCGTCTGGTTTCACCTCCAGGTCCCCTTCGTCTCAGTGCCAGTTTGGTTCTCTGGTACCTTCTTCCCCTGCACCTGTCTCTGGTAAATGGGTCCCCGTGGCGTAGAGCCACTGGGGGTCCCCGTCCGGTGGTTTGTCCACTTCTGTCTGCCTGACAGTAGTGTGAACCCTGTGGGGATGGAGTCTCTGATCCTGTCCCCGGTTCTCCCTTTGCTACTGAGTCTTTGGATTCTTAGGGTCAGCGAGGTTCTTGATGGTCCCCTCGCTGTGCAGGTGTTAACAGGTTGGCTTGAAGCTCTTTCCTGTCCTAGGGTCCTGTACTCCGTCGGTGCGTAGTTCCGGGAGTACTCCACCGGCAACCACTCTCCTAGGTACCAGGTCAGACCGTTTCCTCACTTTCACCTTCACACTCCTGTCTTCTCTCATGCCGGCGTCACACGGTACGATATATCAGGCAATATGTCGTCGGGGTCACGTCGTTAGTGACACACATCCGGCATTGTTAGATATATCGTACCGTGTGACACCTCTGAACGACTGTGAACGAGCAAAAATACTCACCTTATCGTTGCTCGTTGACATGTCGTTCATTTCCATAATATCGTCCCACCTTCTCTGCGCCGGTTTTTCATTGTTCCCGAGGCAGCACACATCGCTCCGTGTGACACCCCGGGAACGACAAACAAACCTTACCTGCGTCCCGCCGGCAATACGGAAGGAAGGAGGTGGGCGGGATGTTACGTCCCGCTCATCTCCGCCCCTCCGCTTCTATTGGCCGGCCACGGTGTGACGTCGCTGTGATGCCGAATGTCCCTCCCCCTTCAGGAAGAGGATGTTCGCCGCCCACAGCGATGTCTTCCGGGAGGTAAGTGTGTGTCACGGGGGGTTAACGACTTTGTGCTCCACGGGCAACTAATTGCGCGTGACGCACAAACGACGGGAGCAGGTACGATCGCTCATGCAATCGCACGATAGATCGTACCGTGTGACGCCAGCATCACTGTCAACTCGAGACTGACTGCTCTCCACAGTCCACCCCTCCCACCTGGTCAACTAGTGGACTGGACTGGCTCCACCTCTAGGCAGCCATCCATTGGTCCGACCCTAGCTAAGTACCATTGTATGGGGGATCGTTGGGGAAAACTGGGGTTACCTGTGTTTTTGGTGTTACCGGCACTGGATCTCCAGGTACCTAAGGGGGTAGGCCCTGCATCCTTGTGGGGATGCAGAACCTTGTAACACCCTGATGGCTTCAGGGGCGCTACACAAGGATGACATTTTCCTACAGCACCCCCACAGGACAAATGAAGCATTACACAGTTTCCATTACAATGTATAGATAATCCATATAATTAGTGGAATAGATGCTGCTGTTGATTGTTCTCTTATTCTTTTTATGTCAGAATGCGCTGAGCGCTCATTTTTTGGCCTTTTCTTAGGATCAGTGGTGTCTTAACTTTCCAACCATTTATCTGGCGTCATCACCTTGATGCTGGTCTGATTTGATGCATCCCAGGTACCAGCCCTGATCTTGTCCATCATTTCTGGTCCCACACTTGGCGAAGTATATACATTTTGTTAGCTTTCTTTTTTTTGTTTTTGTGTTGTTTTTTGGGGGTCGTGGGGGGGTTATTTTACAGCATTGTGCTTGTGCGTGTCTTCTAGATGAACAACAGATCGGTGGGGGGTAAATCTACCTCATGGACTATTTCTTCTTGACTTCAGCTTAAGCCAACTTGACTCCTCACTTTTTCTGGACATCTCAAAAACTCACAGACAATATTGTTACCCATTGTAAAATCATAACAAATCTTGATATCTATAAGTGACCCGTGACGCATCCCATAATCCTGATATAAAGACATCAGCCCAGACTCCTTACTTTTTTTATGGACAGGGCAAAAAAGTGATTATGGACTGTCCTGGAATTTCTGGGCGGTGGTGTACCGCCCCTGCAGCAGTCGGACTGCTCGGATCCGGGGTTTGCTGTGGCTCGAGGGTCTCCAGACCCTGGGGCTCACGGACACTCGAAAATTAGAGGTGGGGGCTATTTACAGGGGAGGTTATTGTTCGTAACGCCACCTGTGGTTCGCGGTAAATGGGAGTACCGCCGCTGCCGATGGAAGTACCCAGGGAAGATGGAGCGGGGCAGCCAGATGAGGTTCCCTCCAGGGGTAGGGCAGGCCCCGGGTCCCTGTATGGTGGAGGTGCAAGGATGCGGGGTGCAGACCGCACAGCAGTTAGGACGCATGGGGGAAAGCAGCGTACTCACTCGGGCTGTGTGCATGTTGCTGTGAACATCAAATAGACTCTGACACAGGAGTAAACCAAGTCTCTGGGTGCTGTTGCCTCTAGGGGGGAGCTCGTCCGGGAATCCGCTCCCGTTGATATTGCTGGTGGTCCTGACCTGCCTCCATGCACTGATTTTTAGATGTTGCTGAGTGACCCCTCGGCCTGGAGCTTTCGGGGTCCCACTCCCTACATTTGAATAGAGGAGCTGTGCTCTCGATGGGTGACACTTGGGATTTCAGTTGTCCGCATGGGTTGGAAAGCCCTATCCCCCTCGTTGTGTTGGTGCCTTCGATCCCTAAGCTCTTGGGGAACTTCATAAAGAGACTATCCTCCACAGGTTAATTATCAGGTTGCGTGAAGCTACTCCCTGATCTAGGGTCCAGTACCCTGCCGGGCTCGGTACCAGTCCGGTTATAAGATATTCCGGTGCCAACCGTTCTCCAAAACTAAGTCTGGCTCCTTTCTCCAATACCCTGCGACCGGGTCTCCGACTCCTCCAATCCCAGACTGTCTGCGACCTAGCCAAAGTCTGCCAGGGTGCTAGAACTCCTCTAGCTCCTCACTCTCTGAGAGCTACCACTCAACTCCACTCCCAGCTCCCCTAGGCGGGTGGCCCTATTCCAGCTAGACCACCCACTGGTGTGCCTGATAAGGTGTGGTGCAAGGTGACTAGGATTTGAATGCTGATAGAAGCAACACCAAAGGTTAGGATCCCAGAACCATGGAGGGTGGGTTCTGCACTATAAGAAAAAAGGAGTGCAGTTCCCTGTGACACCCTGACTAGTGAGGGGCATCACAGTCTGTAAGAAAGTCCGGATATCTGTCTGTAGATAATAGAGATTCAGAAGAGAAAAACTGCATGAGAATTTCAGGAACTATATTTTTATATAATTTCTATATAGCTATGGTATATACAGTACAGACCAAAAGTTAGGACACCTTCTCATCTCTAGAACAACTGTTAAGAGGAGACTTTGTGCAGCAGGCCTTCATGGTAAAATAGCTGCTAGGAAATCACTGCTAAGGACAGGCAACAAGCAGAAGAGACTTGTTTGGGCTAAAGAACACAAGGAATGGACATTAGACCAGTGGAAATCTGTGCTTTGGTCTGATGAGTCCAAATTTGAGATCTTTGGATCCAACCACCGTGTCTTTGTAGAAAAGGTGAACGGATGGACTCTACATGGCTGGTTCCCACCGTGAAGCATGGAGGAGGAGGTGTGATGGTGTGGGGGTGATTTGCTGGTGACACTGTTGGGGATTTATTCAAAATTGAAGGCATACAGAACCAGCATGGCTACCACAGCATCTTGCAGCGGCGTGCTATTCCATCCGGTTTGCGTTTAGTTGGACCATCATTTATTTTTCAACAGGACAATGACCCCAAACACACCTCCAGGCTGTGTAAGGGCTATGTGACTAAGAAGGAGAGTGATGGGGTGCTACGCCAGATGACCTGGCCTCCACAGTCACCAGACCTGAACCCAATCGAGATGGTTTGGGGGTGAGCTGGACCGCAGAGTGAAAGCAAAAGGGCCAGAGTGTGCAAAGCAGTAATCAAAGCAAAAGGTGAATACTTTGAAGAACCTAGAATATAAGACATATTTTCAGTTGTTTCACACTTTTTTAAGTATTTCATTCCACATGTGATAATTCATAGTTTTGATGCCTTCAATGTGAATCTACAATTTTTAGAGTGATGAAAATAAAGAAAACTCTTTGAATGAGAAGACGTGTCCAAACTTTTGGTCTGTACTGTATATATATATATATATATATATATATATATATATACAGTGCTGGCCAAAAGTATTGGCACCCCTGCAATTCTGTCAGATAATACTCAGTTTCTTCTTGAAAATGATTGCAATCACAAATTCTTTAGTATTATTTTCATTTAATTTGTCTTCAATGAAAAAAAAATTGTCATAAAGCCAAATTGGATATAATTCCACACCAAACATAAAAAGTGGGTGGACAAAAGTATTGGCACTGTTTGAAAAATCATGTGATGCTTCTGTAATTTGTGTAATTAGCAGCCTCTGTAACTTACCTGTGGCACCTAACAGGTGTTGGAAATAACTATATCACACTTGCAGCAGGTGACATGGATTAAAGTTGACTCAGCCTCTGTCTTGTGTCCTTGTGTGCACCACATTGAGCATGGAGAAAAGAAGGAAGACCAAAGAACCATCTGAGGACTTGAGAATCCAAATTGTGAGGAAGCATGAGCAATCTCAAGGCTACAAGTCCATCTCCAAAGACCTGAAAGTTCCTGTGTCTATGGTGCGCAGTGTCATCAAGAAGTGTAAAGCCCATGGCACTGTGGCTAACCTCCCTAGATGTGGAAGGAAAAGAAAAATTGACGAGACATTTCAACGCAAGATTGTGCGGATGGTGGATAAAGAACCTAGACTAACATCCAAACAAGTTCAAGCTGCCCTGCAGTCCGAGGGTACAACAGTGTCAACCCGTACTATCCGTCGGCGTCTGAATGAAAAGGGACTGTATGGTAGGATACCCAGGAAGACCCCACTTCTTACCCCGAGACATAAAAAAGCCAGGCTGGAGTTTGCCAAAACTTACCTGAGAAAGCCTAAAACGTTTTGGAAGAATGTTCTCTGGTCAGATGAGACAAAAGTAGAGCTTTTGGGAAAAACCATCAACATAGAGTTTACAGGAAAAAAAAAAGAGTTATTCAAAGAAAAGAACACGATCCGTACAGTCAAACATGGCGGAGGTTCCCTGATGTTTTGGGGTTGCTTTGCTGCCTCTGGCACTGGACTGCTTGACCGTGTGCATGGCATTATGAAGTCTGAAGACTACCAACAAATTTTGCAGTATAATGTAGGGCCCAGTGTGAGAAAGCTGGGTCTCCCTCAGAGGTCATGGGTCTTCCAGCAGGACAATGACCCAAAACACACATCAAAAAGCACTAGAAAATGGTTTGATATAAAGCACCGGAGACTACTAAAGTGGCCAGCAATGAGTCCAGACCTGAACCCCATAGAAAACCTGTGGAGAGATCTCACAATGGAAGTTTGGAGAAGGCCCCCCTTCATATCTCAGGGACCTGGAGCAGTTTGCCAAAGAAGAATGGTCTAAAATTCCAGCAGAGCATTGTAAGAAACTCATTGATGGTTACCGGAAGCGGTTGTGCGCAGTTATTTTGGCTAAAGGTTGTGCAACCAAGTATTAGGCTAAGGGTGCCAATACTTGTGTCTGGCCCATTTTTGCAGTTTTGTGTGAAATGATCAATGATTTCATTTTTGTTTCAATCTCTTTTGTGTTTTTTCATTGCAAGCAAAATAAATGAAGATAATAATACCAAAGAATTTGTGATTGCAATCATTTTCAGGAAGAAACAGAGTATTATCAGACAGAATTGCAGGGGTGCCAATACTTTTGGCCAGCACTGTATATATATATATATATATATATATATATATATAGATATATATATATATCTATATATATATATATATATATATATATATATATAAAATCATCTATCTATCTATCTATCTATCTATCCCTCTATCTATCCCTCTATCTATCTATCTATCCATCTATCTATCTATCTATCTATCCCTCTATCTATCTATCCCTCTATCTATCTATCCCTCTATCTATCTATCCATCTATCTATCTATCCCTCTATCTATCTATCTATCTATCTATCATCACTATTTCTTATTATTCTCATTACACACAGAGAGGTCAAAAAATGATTGTTCTTTTTTTTTAGTTAGGTTCTGGTATTGACACATATATTTACGGTATATACTGCATACACAGCTCTGGCAAAAATTAAGAGACCACTTCCAAATTTTTATTTTTTCTGATTTTTGTCTTTATGTTTTTGAGTAAAATGTAAATTGTTCTTTTATTCCATAAGCTACTGACGACGTCTCCGAATTTCCAAGCAATACATTTTGTATTTATGTTTTGAAAATGAGAAATGGTGAAAATAACAGAACAATGCACAAATAATGCAAAGAAAACAAGATCATAATCATTTAGAAACAACAACACTAATAATGTTTTACCTCAGGAGGAGTCAGAAATCAATATTTTGTGGAATAACCATGATTTTTAATCCCAGCTTTCCTGCGTCTTGGCTGCTTTCCTCCAGTCTGTCACACTGCTTTTGGGTGACTTTATGCCACTCCTGGTGCAAAAATGTAAGCCGTTCTTCTTTGATCGATGGCTTGTGACTATCCATCTTCCTCTTGATTACATTCCAGAGGTTTCCAATGGGGTTCAGGTCTGAAGATTGGGCTGGCCATGACAGGGTTTTGATGTGGTGGTCCTTCATCCACACATTGATTGACCTAGCTGTGTGGCATGGCGCATTGTCCTGCTGGAAAAACCAGTCCTCAGAGTTGGGGAATATTGCCTGAGCAGAAGGAAGCAACTGTTTTTCCAGGATAACCTTGTATGCGGCTTGATTCATACGTCCAGCGCAAAGTTTAATCTGCCCAGTTCCTGCCCAATTTGTAGAGTAAGGTAATCTTCTCTGATGAGTCTAATTTTCAGCTTTGCCCAACACCTGGTCATCTAATGGTTAGATGGAGACCCGGAGAGGGGTACAAGCCACAGTGTTTTGCGCCCACTGTCAAATTTGGTGAAGGATTGATGATGATCTGGGGATGCTTCAGCAAGGCTGGAATTGGGCAGATTAAACTTTTCGAGGGACTTATGAATCAAGCCGCATACAAGGTTATCCTGGAAAAACAGTTGCTTCCTTCTGCTCAGGCAATGTTCCCCAACTCTGAGGACTGGTTATTCCAGCAGGACAAACTGCCATGCCACATAGCCAGGTCAATCAATGTGTGGATGAAGGACCACCACATCAAAACCCTGTCATGGCCAGCCCAATCTCCAGACCTGAACCCCATTGATAACCTGTGGAATGTCATCAAGGGAAAGATGCATAGTCACAAGCGATCAAACAAAGTAGAACTGCTTACATTTTTGCACCAGAAGTGGCATAAGGTCACCCAAAAGCAGTGTGACAGACTGGAGGAAAGCAGCCAAGACGCAGGAAAGCTGGGATTAAACATCATTGATATTCCACAAAATATTGATTTCTGACTCTTCCTGAGGTAAAACATTATTAGTATTGTTGTCTCAAAATGATTATGAATTTGTTTTCTTTGCATTATTTGTGCATTGTTCTGTTATTTTCACCATTTCTCATTTTCAGAAAAAAAAAACCCAAAATGTATTGCTTGGAAATTCGGAGACATTGTCAGTAGTTTATAGAATAAAAGAACAATTTACATTTTACTCAAAAATATAAAGAGAAAAATCAGAAAAACTGAAAATTTGGAAGTAGTCTCTTAATTTTTGCCAGAGCTGTATTTGTTCCCCTTACATTTTACCATCTTCTGTGTGATATCGATGACGCTTTGGCCAGTACATGTCCTCCAGGTAAGCTGGACCTGTGCCACCAATATCAGGTCAATAGTGTGGCCAGAGGGTCACATACTGAAGCCTCGTAATTCAGGAGACTAAGATATAGAGTAGAAAGTCAAAGGAGACCTCACAAAGTGTGACCAAGTCTTCAAAGTGTGGACGGCAGAACTTGCTGGAGATGGCCATGGACCAGCGACTATTTTGAACCCTACAGACATCGATAGTGTAGAGACAGAAGATGTTACTTCAATGTGATCCTTTGGGTGAGATGTCTGTGAGAGAACAGACTCCATTTTGCACTAAAAATGTAGAATTCTTTCAGTGTGCGCTGTATTGATTTCCTGAGCGCTCGTAAAACAAATCTTATTAATTTGGAATTCAAGAGGCCTAGAAGGAGCGTATTTCGCTCACATATCCAAGAAGTGATCGTTCCTACCTCTTTTGGGTGGCATAAACTTTTTTCAAGTTGTCTTTGCCCACATTTAGCTCACAAGATTGAGGTTCTTAACACAGGTCCTTATGTCCTAGGGTGATGGTCTTTTTCTACCAAAGGGTGATGGTCTTCTTCTACCAAATCTACTCTAGAGGGACAGAAAATAACTGGTTCTTTACACCCATTCAAGGTGCATCCGAAATTTATGCCAGATAAATTGCCCAAAATTCCAGGAATTCCCTCTTAAATTTTTTTCCATTAACCCACATTACGAGCCGGACGTCGGCAACTCATTTACACCCACGGCTAATTAGTAAGTCTGTATTCAGATTTCTTGGAGGTCGTCACATTTTTTGTTTTATTTTTTTTTCTCCCCCACTAATTCAAAATGAAAAAAAAAACAACAACTTTTTCTAACCAGAACCGGAATGCGTGTTCCATAAAAAGCGCCATTGTCCGCCATCACAGCGGTGATCTGTCCTCACTAACATTAATATGCGTGTTGAATTCCCACTGTAAAAAAATGGTTTCTTTGCGTGCCAATGGCACATTGAGAAGTGACTTGGCCAAAAACAAAAGTTACTGGCAGGGGGTGTTCAGACGTCTTGTAGAGAATTAAAGAACTAAGGATAATAAGAGGCTCCCCTTTCCGGCTGGAGCTGCCATCTCTTTTAATGGCCATTCAGTATTTCTCTATTGAAGAGGTTCTGCAGCAGCAAGAAGAAATCAGCACAAATGGACTATAAATAATTTAAATCAATCTGTATTCATCATTCTTTTTCTAGTTTTCCTACAATTCTGTTTGGCACCCAATCCTATACACAGCTTAAGCGGTTTGTGTAGTCGTCATGTGACCGATCATATGTGATTTGCATACGTAAAGTCGCGTGCCGACAAGCTGCTCTTCCAAATTCTCTCAATATTCGATGAATTACTGCAGAGAAGCAAAAGAAGCTACTGGGCACATGACCATAACAATGAAAATTGCAAACAGAGCCAAATCCTGACAGTGACTATATTACACGCTGTTAGAATTTGGCATGCACCATGCTGTATTTGATAACTAATGCTCTTAACAAAAATGTAGAACTTGTCAGATGACACATAATATGTTATTAACATAGCCATGTATCAAGATATCTGACAAGTTATGGATTATTACAGGTATAAAGGATTATAAACAATAACAATACATCACCAGAACCCCCATATGTACAGAAATACAGCACAAGAAACATAATCAGTATATAAATATATCACCAGAACAACCAACAGTACATGTGTGCAGCACCAGAACTACCATCAGTACATGGATACATCATCAAAATCACCATCAGTACAGAAATACAGCACCAGAACTACAGTCAGTACATAAATTCATCACCAGTACCCCCAACAGTACAGAAACAAAGCACTAGAACCATCATCAATACAGGAATACAGCAGCAAAATGACCATCAGTACAGTAATACAGAAATAGAAACATCATCACTCATCAGCACAGGAGTACAGTACCAGAGCCATCATCGGTACAGAAATACAGAACTAGAAACATGAGAACAGGTATACAGCACTAGAGCCACTATCAGTACATGGATACACCACCAGAACCATTAAACTCTTTTTTTCTCTCAAGGAGGAAGGGCAATACATAAATGTGTCATAAATCAAAATAACCCTTAAAACCAATTTTTATTTCAATATTTCTAAAATCACTACCAGGTGTACCTTTTGTGAATACCTTGCTAAAAGTGCAGCGAAAAGGGAGAAGATGTTACTGACCCTGTGCCGGTCACTCCCTCCTGTACCCTACTTGTCAGCAGAGGTCGGAGCCCTAGATAGCATAATGGCGCCCCCGCTCACTGTAGGCTCACCCTACCTATCCCTGTATATCCCTGCTGAAAAAAGTGCAGTGCCTATAAAGTGCCTACTGATACATTAAAGTGCACAGTAAATGTATCACTGTGCACTTTTAGCAAGGTATTCACAAAAGATACACCTGGTGGTGATTTTAGAAATATTGATATAAAAATTGTTTTTAAAGGGTATTTTGATTTATGACACATTCACCACCAGAATCACAATCAGTACATGAATAAGTCACCAGAACATCAAAAATTACACAAATATAGCAGCACAACCACCATCAGTACAGGAATACATCATCAAGTTAACTACAAAGATCAATTGCAATGTCAGGTCAGCCCCATATACAATTATATTGCACTCTCATCATGTCCTTAGCAATGTAAAGGAGATACTGGGAGTTGTTGTTATCAGCCATCCTCAGACTGTGGACGATACATCATTCATCAATTGCGACTTTTTTTAAAAAATGCAAAATTTTTCCTCAAATGTGTTTCAGTCCACAACACCAGCCCCCCCTCCTGAGTGATTTTTTTTTTTTATATACGCTGATAATTTTTATGCACATTTTGTGACATTTTAGGAATCATGGAACTTTTTAGACCAAAAGGGATAGAGACAAAACTGAAGCGCGTTTTTGATTTGCGCAACATTTATCAACCATAGTTTTTTTTTGTTGTTTTTTTTTACTGCATTCATTGGTAAAAATGCTCAGTATATAATATTTTAGAAAATATATTTTAAAAATATAGAACCTTGTTAAAAAAATTTGCTCGTGTCACCGTATTCTAAGACCTGTAAAGTTTTTATATTACTATCGATGGAGCTGCATGAGGGCTCGTTTTTTGCGCCTGGAGCTGACATTTTTATCAGTAGCATTTTGGGGTATAGACCACATTTTGATCACTTTATATTGTATTTTTTATGGAAGTGCGGCAACAGAAAAAAAAATAATTCCGGCATTTACATTTTTTTTCAGCATTTAATGTATGGCTTAAATAATTTTTGATTTTGGTAAATTTTACTTTTTTGGACACAATCATACCCCAAATGTTCTCTTCTTCATTTATTTAATTTTGAGTGGGGCATAGGGGATGAATTAAACTTTTTATATATTTTTTTCATATTTTCTTTCTTATTTTTTACTTTAGATTTTAATCCCACTATGGGAGCGCTGTAATTGTAGTTCTGATCCGTAGCCCATTAGGTTGAACTTCAATGGAGGACTAAAATTCTTGCCATTGAGACCCAACGGCTCCACTCTGATGTGAGGAGGCCTATGGGAGCCATTTAAATACAGCTGTCAGTGATTGACAGCAGCATCTAAATAGTTAACAGCAGCAATCAATGTTTAGTTCCAGCAGCTGCTGTTACAGGCAGATGCTGGCTGTATAACGCAACCAGCATCTGATGCGTATGGAGCGGGCTTGCCTGCTGAGCCAGCTCCATACACTCTGGACGTCAAAATGCGAGGTGCCCTATGGAAGCCATTTAATTACCATTTCTCAGTGATCAACAGTAGCATCTAAATAGTTAACAGCAGCAATCAATGCTTAGTTCCAGCCACTGCTGTTACAGACAGATGCTGGCTGTATAATGCAACCAGCATCTGATGCGTATGAAGCAGACATACCTGCTTCATACGCATCAGATGAGAACCAACCCTATGTTGTCCTGTGTCCCCCATATAAATAGAGTAGTGCAAATGCTTGACCACTTTTCTATTGAATGTCTACAGGAGGGGTGACCATGGTCGATTTTTGGATTTAAGAACTATAGACAAAGTTTTTCTTGCACTTCTTGGCTTTAGATCCAAATCTCCCATTGCCTTAGGATACCGTCACACTTAAGCGATGCTCCAGTGATCCCACCAGCGATCTGACCTGGCAGGGATCGCTGGAGCGTCGCTACATGGTCGCTGGTGATCTGTCAAACAGGCAGATCTTGACAGAGATCAGCCTTCAGCCACCAGCGACCTGTGTAACAACGCTGTGCTTCGTAACCATGGTACACATCGGGTTACTAAGCTAAGCGCTTTGCTTATAGTTACCTGATGTGTACCTTGGCTACGTGTGCATGGAGCAGGGAGCCGGCTTCTAGAAGCTGCGGACGCTGGTAACCAAGGTAAATATCGGGTAACCAAGCAAAGCCTTTGCTTGGTTACCCGATGTGTACCTTGGTTACCAGCGTCCGCAGAAGCTGGCTCCCTGCTCTTTGCACATTCAGATCGTTGCTCTCTCGCTGTCAAACACAGCGATGTGTGCATCACAGCAGGAGAGCAACGACCAAAAAATGAACCAGAGCAGTGTGTAACGATCAGCGATTTCACAGCAGGGGCCAGGTCGCTGCTTAGTGTCACACACAGCAAGATCGCTGATGAGGTCAATGGTACGTCACAAAACCTGTGACTCAGCAGCGATCTCGCTAGCGATCTCGCTATGTGAGAAGTAACCCTAAGACTTAATTGTTGTCGTAAGTGAACGCTGGCGTTGGTGTGGGAAGCTAATCGGATGCTAAGGTGGCCAAACAATGCCAATTGCTGTTGACCAGCGGTTATTTCCCCCCAAACACATGTATGCTCTGTATGATTATGTGTGCATGCCTTCTCTCAAAAAGAGAGGTCAACAGACACCTGGTGGTGGTTGACCTCCAGTAGGAATAAAGGTTTGGGCGTTGACATTCATCCAGTTTGAGCCTTCATTGCACCATGATTTGTCTTTGAGAAGTCAGTAGGCTACCACCAAAATTGAGTCGCCTTTAGTCCATCAGACTAACTTAGTCCTGTCTTCTTTCTGCACTTACTCTTGTCCTCTTTCTTTGACCATTGGTTATTCTCCCAAACACATGTACGCGCGGTATGATTATGTGTTCACACCTTCTCTCAAAAGGAGAGGTCAACAAACACCTGGTGGTTTTTGACCTCCCGTTGGAATAAAAGTTCGGGCGTTGACATTCATCCAGTTTGAGCCATCATTCCAGCATGGTCTGTCTTTGAGAAGTCGGTAGGCCCTCACCAAAATCAAGTCCACCTTTAGTCCATCAGAGCACTGAGTCCTGTCCTCTTCCTTTTGGATCGCCATAGAGTCTTTGTTCCTTACTCAATACAATAGAAAACTAAGATCAGAATTGGACTTTCCATATTGGACTTGCTTGACGACCATTGATAATGATCAATATGGAAGATCTGGGCCATATATGAAACCGGTAGATGGTGCATTTATGACATCATTATATTTGGCAAAAGTTCATGATACCACATGAATGAGTACTGGGTCTCATTGAGGAGATCCAGATGGTATATGTTAGTGTTACTGTCAATACTCCATGGGAAAAGTATGCAAATATGTAAATTAGCTCTCCAAGAGAAGGAAGAAAACTCTCTTGTACCCCGTACTTTAAAGTGGGACTGACCATACCCAGAAAAGGGCCAAGTCCATCACATCATTCAGCCACCTCCAGTTGATTGATAGGTCTCTTCCTATATGCACACATGGAGGGACCTGTCAATAACCTAGAGCGGTGCGAGGAAAAGCTGACCAGGGGTGGCCTCGGACTAGTCTGGTCTCCGACTATGGTCCCTGGTTGACCCTTCATGCAGCCAAGCTCTGACTCATATTGTGTGATGACTGTCACAAGGTGGTGCTAGAAACTACTTGTATGCAGTAAATGTAGAGGTAGTCAGATAGGCCAAGATCATAAACCAGGAGGATATGACAGTACACGGGGGGGGGGCAGGCAGAGACGAGGTAAAGATACAAGCCAATGGTCAGGGTTCCAGGAGAGTACATACAAAATACAGGGAGCAGCCGGGGACATGGTCAGGAGGAAGTCCGAGGCCAGGAAGTCACAACAGAGACAGGGGAGGACAGGCAGAGATGGGTAAACAGCAGTGCGGAGTCTAGAGACCAAGATCTGAACACTGAGCCCCACGGAAGTCAACAGCACAACTGTAACCAGGAAGTACGACTAGTGGCGTCCTGAGCTAACACAAAGCAGAGCAATCACCGGGAACGAGTAGCATGGAACCCAGTGCTGTGGAACAACCAGCAGAGCATTCATCCTGAAAAATGCTCTGCACCATAAGCAACATATACTGGCTCTGCAGAAAAGCATAGCAGAACCATACCGAATGTTTTGCACATTGGAATTGTGACATGTTGCCTGTGACTTTGGCAGCATGAATCGAGGTATCTTCACTTTTTGGTGTTACTATTTGATTTTACTAAAAGTATCCTTAAAGGGTTTGTACAGGGTTTTTTATTAGGCGGTTTTATTAAAGGGGTTGTCCACTTTTTAGAGCTTCTTTTTTATTACTCCTTGTGATTAAGGCTATGCTTTTTGTAGATCCTCTTCTTTCTATACCCGACAATCCCTTTAATATATTATAGAATTTTTTTATTTTTTTTTGCCTCAAAGTTAAAAAGAAACAGAAGTGCCGAAATAACCACAGCTGAAATAGTTAAGCCAGAAATGGAGGAACAAGATACGGTTTGAAGAAAATGTTGGTTATTCTGCTTACTTTGTGTAGGATTCAGAAACCACACCAGTCCTCTTTTCTTTTTGGGCAGCTGAAGAAGAGACTCTTGTGGTTTTGAATCTCATTGATACTTCAAGTGCGGCTCTGCTCATGCAGTGTAATTATAGACATCTCGCCCTAGGATTCCCATGCATTCTTAGGACGGGGATACAATTGTTCTTTGCATTGCTAAAACAAATCTCCTCTCCTTTTGATGATCCACTGAGGTTATTCATCCATGGCTGACTGATGCAAATTGGTGTAAAAATCCACATTTCAAGCCCGGTTGGTTTTTTCGCTAGCGTCAGTGTTGATTATTTTGCAGTGTTTACTTTTCTAACCAAAGTCTTAGGAGAAGAAGAAGGAGAAGAAGAAGGACTTCTCTTTCGAACTTTGTTGGCGCTATCTAAGAACATTTCCTAATTTCTTCCTATTTCAAGGTTCCTTTACGCTTTAGAAGTTATCTGATCAGCTTCTTCTAAGGCTTATGGAAAATACCTCGATTCCAAGAGGAGGTGGAGAGTCCTCATCTCTTAGCCAGATCAGAGTGTGGTTACAAAGAGCGTCTCTTGATCTGGAGGAGTCGTCCTGTCCGGTATTACCTGACAACCCATGGAATTGAATGAGAATTGTATAATGTCTACTTTCCCCTTTGGTAGGGTTGTAGAAATGTTGAACACTCGCTATTAGGTTCCTAATTTCTTCCTATTTCAAGGTTCCTTTATACTTGAGAAGTTGTTTGATCAGAATTTTCTACGGCTTAAGAAAAAGACCCCAATTCCGAGTGGAAATGGCAAGTCCTCATCTCTTTGCCAGATCAGAGTGTCGTTACAAAGAGCGTCTCTTGATCTGGAGGACCCGATCTGTCCGGTATTACGTGACAACCCATGGAATTGAATGAGAATTGTATAATGCCTACTTTCCCCTTTGGTAGGACTGTAGAAATGTTGAACACTCGCTATTAGGTTCCTAATTTGTTCCTATTTCAAGGTTCCTTTATACTTTAGAAGTTATCTGATAAGCTTCTTCTAAGGTTTATGAAAAATACCTCGATTCCGAGAGGAGGTGGAGAGTCCTCATCTCTTAGCCAGATCAAAGTGTGGTTACAAAGAGCGTCTCTTGATCTGGAGGACCCGACCTGTCCGGCATTACATGACATCCCATGAAATTAAATGAGAATTGTATAATGCCTACTTTCACCTTTGGTAGGGTTGTAGAAATATTGAACACTCGCTATTAGGTTCCTAATTTGTTCCTATTTCAAGGTTCCTTTATACCTGAGAAGTTGTTTGATCAGAATTTTCTACAGCTTAAGAGAAATGCCCCAATTCCGGGTGGAGATGGCATGTCCCTCATCTCTTAGCCAGATCAGAGTGTGGTTACAAAGAGCGTCTCTTGATCTGGAGGACCCGTCCTGTCCGGTATTATCTGACAACCCATGGAATTGAATGAGAATTGTATAATGCCTACTTTCCCCTTTGGTAGGGCTGTAGAAATGTTGAACACTCGCTATTAGGGTCCTAATTTGTTCCTATTTTAAGGTTCCTTTATACTTTAGAAGTTATCTGACAAGCTTCTTCTAAGGTTTATGAAAAATGCCTCGATTCCGAGAGAAGGTGGAGAGTCCTCATCTCTTAGCCAGATCAGAGTGTGGTTTCAAAGAGCGTCTCTCGATCTGGAGGACCCGACCTGTCCGGTATTACCTGACAACCCATGGAATTGAATGAGAATTATATAATGCCTACTTTCCCCTTTGGTAGGATTGTAGGGACATTGGACACTCACTACTAGGTTCCTCCGCAAATAACAGCTGAGGGTCCCATTGTTGTGGCTCATTAATTTCAATTGCCACTTTGTACTACAAACCTGCCCCCCAAAACATCTTATTTCTAGAGTACCATATTTTTCGGATTATAAGATGCACTTTTCCTCCCAAAAATTTGGAAGGAAAATGAGGGGTGCATTTTATAATCCAATTGTTGATTACCAGGTATGGTGGAGAGGGGTCGCAGGAGCAATGCTGCGGGTGCTGTGCTGGGGCTGCAGGCCGAGGCTGCTTTGCTGTGCTGGACCTGCACTGTGCTGCGGTTGCAGGACAAGGGCATTCTGCTATGCTGGGGCTGCGGGCGCTGTCCTGAAAATGTTGGTGGTGTGCTCAGTTCTCGTAACTAGTGATGAGCGGGCACTACCATGCTCAAGTGCTCGGTTCTCGTAACTAGTGATGAGCGGGCACTACCATGCTCAAGTGCTCGGTTCTCGTAACTAGTGATGAGCGGGCACTACCATGCTCGGGTGCTCAGTACTCGTAACTAGTGATGAGCGGGCATATCATGCTCGGGTGCTCAGTACTCGTAACTAGTGATGAGCGGGCACTACCATGCTCGGGTGCTCAGTACTCGTAACTAGTGATGAGTGGGCACTACCATGCTCAAGTGCTCGGTTCTCGTAACTAGTGATGAGCAGGCACTACCATGCTCAGGTGCTCGGTTCTCGTAACTAGTGATGAGCGGCTACTACCATGCTCGGGTGCTTTGTACTCGTAACTAGTGATGAGCGGGCACTACCATGCTCGGGTGCTTGGTACTCGTAACTAGTGATGAGCGGGCACTACCATGCTCAGCTGCTCAGTACTTGTAACTAGTGATGAGCGGGCACTACCATGCTCAGGTGCTCAGTACTTGTAACTAGTGATGAGCGGGCACTACCATGCTCGGGTGCTCAGTACTTGTAACTAGTGATGAGCGGGCACTACCATGCTTAGCTGCTCAGTACTCGTAACTAGTGATGAGCGGGCACTACCATGCTCAGCTGCTCAGTACTTGTAACTAGTGATGAGTGGGCACTACCATGCTCAGCTGCTCAGTACTTGTAACTAGTGATGAGCGGGCACTACCATGCTCAGCTGCTCAGTACTTGTAACTAGTGATGAGCGGGCACTACCATGCTCGGGTGCTCGGTACTCGTAACTAGTGATGAGCGGGCACTACCATGCTCAGCTGCTCAGTACTTGTAACTAGTGATGAGCGGGCACTACCATGCTCGGGTTCTCAGTACTTGTAACTAGTGATGAGCGGGCACTACCATGCTCAGCTGCTCAGTACTTGTAACTAGTGATGAGTGGGCACTACCATGCTCAGCTGCTCAGTACTTGTAACTAGTGATGAGCGGGCACTACCATGCTCAGCTGCTCAGTACTTGTAACTAGTGATGAGCGGGCACTACCATGCTCAGCTGCTCAGTACTTGTAACTAGTGATGAGCGGGCACTACCATGCTCAGCTGCTCAGTACTTGTAACTAGTGATGAGCGGGCACTACCATGCTCAGCTGCTCAGTACTTGTAACTAGTGATGAGCGGGCACTACCATGCTCAGCTGCTCAGTACTTGTAACTAGTGATGAGCGGGTACTACCATGCTCAGCTGCTCAGTACTCATATCTAGTGATTAGTGAGCACTACCATGCTCAGGTGCTCATTACCCATAACAAGCAGTTGGACACTGGGACGGGTGCGACTCGTGTTCCCGAGTATAATGGAAGACAATGGGGAACGCAAGCATCTTTACAGGAAACTTCTGGAGAAATGCTCATGTCCGCATTGACTTCCATCCTACTCAGGTGCTCGAGTCGCACAAATCCGAGCTTCCAACTCCTCGTTTCGAGTACCTAGCACCCACACATCGTAATGCTCGCTCATCACTAGTTACGAATACTGAGCACCCGAGCATGGTAGTGCCCGCTCATCACTAGTTACGAATACTGAGCACCCGAGCATGGTAGTGCCCGCTCATCACTAGTTACGAGTACCGAGCACCCGAGCATGGTAGTGCCCGCTCATCACTAGTTACGAGTACCGAGCACCCGAGCATGGTAGTGCCCGCTCATCACTAGTTACGAGTACCGAGCACCCGAGCATGGTAGTGCCCGCTCATTACTAGTTACAAGTACCGAGCACCCGAGCATGGTAGTGCCCACTCATCACTAGTTACGAGTACCGAGCACCCGAGCATGGTAGTGCCCGCTCATCACTAGTTACGAGTACCGAGCACCCGAGCATGGTAGTGCCCGCTCATCACTAGTTACGAGTACCGAGCACCCGAGCATGGTAGTGCCCGCTCATCACTAGTTACGAGTACCGAGCACCCGAGCATGGTAGTGCCCGCTCATCACTAGTTACGAGTACCGAGCACCCGAGCATGGTAGTGCCCGCTCATTACTAGTTACAAGTACCGAGCACCCGAGCATGGTAGTGCCCACTCATCACTAGTTACGAGTACCGAGCACCCAAGCATGGTAGTGCCCGCTCATCACTAGTTACGAGTACCGAGCACCCGAGCATGGTAGTGCCCGCTCATCACTAGTTACGAGTACCGAACACCCGAGCATGGTAGTGCCCGCTCATCACTAGTTACGAGTACCGAGCACCCGAGCATGGTAGTGCCCGCTCATCACTAGTTACGAGTACCGAGCACCCGAGCATGGTAGTGCCCGCTCATTACTAGTTACAAGTACCGAGCACCCGAGCATGGTAGTGCCCACTCATCACTAGTTACGAGTACCGAGCACCCGAGCATGGTAGTGCCTGCTCATCACTAGTTACGAGTACCGAGCACCCGAGCATGGTAGTGCCCACTCATCACTAGTTACAAGTACTGAGCACCCGAGCATGGTAGTGCTCGCTCATCACTAGTTACGAATACTGAGCACCCGAGCATGGTAGTGCCCGCTCATCACTAGTTACGAGTACCGAGCACCCGAGCATGGTAGTGCCCGCTCATCACTAGTTACGAGTACCGAGCACCCGAGCATGGTAGTGCCCACTCATCACTAGTTACAAGTACTGAGCACCCGAGCATGGTAGTGCTCGCTCATCACTAGTTACCAGTACTGAGCCCCCGAGCATGGTAGTGCCCGCTCATCACTAGTTACGAGTACAGAGCACCCGAGCATGGTAGTGCTCGCTCATCACTAGTTACGAGTACCGAGCACCCGAGCATGGTAGTGCCCGCTCATCACTAGTTACAAGTACTGAGCACCCGAGCATTGTAGTGTCCACTCATCACTAGTTACGAGTACTGAGCACCCGAGCATGGTAGTGCCCGCTCATCACTAGTTACGAGTACTGAGCACCCGAGCATGGTAGTGCTCGCTCATCACTAGTTACGAGTACTGAGCACTTGAGCATGGTAGTGCCCGCTCATCACTAGTTACGAGTACTGAGCACCCGAGCATGGTAGTGCCCGCTCATCACTAGTTACGAGTACCGAGCACCCGAGCATGGTAGTGCCCACTCATCACTAGTTACAAGTACTGAGCACCCGAGCATGGTAGTGCTCCCTCATCACTAGTTACCAGTACTGAGCCCCCGAGCATGGTAGTGCCCGCTCATCACTAGTTACGAGTACAGAGCACCCGAGCATGGTAGTGCCCACTCATCACTAGTTACGAATACTGAGCACCCGAGCATGGTAGTGCCCACTCATCACTAGTTACGAGTACTGAGCACCCGAGCATGGTAGTGCCCGCTCATCACTAGTTACGAGTACTGAGCACCTGAGCATGGTAGTGCCCGCTCATCACTAGTTACGAGCACTGAGCACCCGAGCATGGTAGTGCCCGCTCATCACTAGTTACGAGTACTGAGCACCCGAGCATGGTAGTGCCCGCTCATCACTAGTTACAAGTACTGAGCACCCGAGCATTGTAGTGCTCGCTCATCACTAGTTACCAGTACTGAGCACCCGAGCATGGTAGTGCTCGCTCATCACTAGTTACGAGTACCGAGCACCCGAGCATGGTAGTGCCCGCTCATCACTAGTTACGAGTACCGAGCACCCGAGCATGGTAGTGCCCGCTCATCACTAGTTACGAGTACCGAGCACCCGAGCATGGTAGTGCTCGCTCATCACTAGTTACCAGTACTGAGCCCCCGAGCATGGTAGTGCCCGCTCATCACTAGTTACGAGTACAGAGCACCTGAGCATGGTAGTGCTCGCTCATCACTAGTTACGAATACTGAGCACCCGAGCATGGTAGTGCCCGCTCATCACTAGTTACGAGTACCGAGCACCCGAGCATGGTAGTGCCCACTCATCACTAGTTACAAGTACTGAGCACCCGAGCATGGTAGTGCTCGCTCATCACTAGTTACCAGTACTGAGCCCCCGAGCATGGTAGTGCCCGCTCATCACTAGTTACGAGTACAGAGCACCCGAGCATGGTAGTGCTCGCTCATCACTAGTTACGAGTACCGAGCACCCGAGCATGGTAGTGCCCGCTCATCACTAGTTACAAGTACCGAGCACCCGAGCATGGTAGTGCCCGCTCATCACTAGTTACAAGTACTGAGCACCCGAGCATGGTAGTGCCCGCTCATCACTAGTTACAAGTACTGAGCACCCGAGCATGGTAGTGCCCGCTCATCACTAGTTACGAGTACTGAGCACCCGAGCATGGTAGTGCTCGCTCATCACTAGTTACGAGTACTGAGCACCTGAGCATGGTAGTGCCCGCTCATCACTAGTTACGAGTACTGAGCACCCGAGCATGGTAGTGCCCACTCATCACTAGTTACGAGTACCGAGCACCCGAGCATGGTAGTGCCCGCTCATCACTAGTTACGAGTACCGAGCACCCGAGCATGGTAGTGCCCGCTCATCACTAGTTACAAGTACTGACCACCCCAGCATGGTAGTGCCCGCTCATCACTAGTTACGAGTACAGAGCACCCGAGCATGGTAGTGCCCGCTCATCACTAGTTACAAGTACTGAGCACCCCAGCATGGTAGTGCCCGCTCATCACTAGTTACGAGTACTGAGCACCCGAGCATGGTAGTGCCCGCTCATCACTAGTTACAAGTACTGACCACCCCAGCATGGTAGTGCCCGCTCATCACTAGTTACGAGTACCGAGCACCCGAGCATGGTAGTGCTCGCTCATCACTAGTTACGAGTACCGAGCACCCGAGCATGGTAGTGCTCGCTCATCACTAATTACAAGTACTGAGCCCCCGAGCATGGTAGTGCCCGCTCATCACTAGTTACGAGTACAGAGCACCTGAGCATGGTAGTGCTCGCTCATCACTAGTTACGAATACTGAGCACCCGAGCATGGTAGTGCCCGCTCATCACTAGTTACGAATACTGAGCACCCGAGCATGGTAGTGCCCGCTCATCACTAGTTACGAGTACCGAGCACCCGAGCATGGTAGTGCCCGCTCATCACTAGTTACGAGTACCGAGCACCCGAGCATGGTAGTGCCCGCTCATCACTAGTTACGAGTACCGAGCACCCGAGCATGGTAGTGCCCGCTCATTACTAGTTACAAGTACCGAGCACCCGAGCATGGTAGTGCCCACTCATCACTAGTTACGAGTACCGAGCACCCGAGCATGGTAGTGCCCGCTCATCACTAGTTACGAGTACCGAGCACCCGAGCATGGTAGTGCCCGCTCATCACTAGTTACGAGTACCGAGCACCCGAGCATGGTAGTGCCCGCTCATCACTAGTTACGAGTACCGAGCACCCGAGCATGGTAGTGCCCGCTCATCACTAGTTACGAGTACCGAGCACCCGAGCATGGTAGTGCCCGCTCATTACTAGTTACAAGTACCGAGCACCCGAGCATGGTAGTGCCCACTCATCACTAGTTACGAGTACCGAGCACCCAAGCATGGTAGTGCCCGCTCATCACTAGTTACGAGTACCGAGCACCCGAGCATGGTAGTGCCCGCTCATCACTAGTTACGAGTACCGAACACCCGAGCATGGTAGTGCCCGCTCATCACTAGTTACGAGTACCGAGCACCCGAGCATGGTAGTGCCCGCTCATCACTAGTTACGAGTACCGAGCACCCGAGCATGGTAGTGCCCGCTCATTACTAGTTACAAGTACCGAGCACCCGAGCATGGTAGTGCCCACTCATCACTAGTTACGAGTACCGAGCACCCGAGCATGGTAGTGCCTGCTCATCACTAGTTACGAGTACCGAGCACCCGAGCATGGTAGTGCCCACTCATCACTAGTTACAAGTACTGAGCACCCGAGCATGGTAGTGCTCGCTCATCACTAGTTACGAATACTGAGCACCCGAGCATGGTAGTGCCCGCTCATCACTAGTTACGAGTACCGAGCACCCGAGCATGGTAGTGCCCGCTCATCACTAGTTACGAGTACCGAGCACCCGAGCATGGTAGTGCCCACTCATCACTAGTTACAAGTACTGAGCACCCGAGCATGGTAGTGCTCGCTCATCACTAGTTACCAGTACTGAGCCCCCGAGCATGGTAGTGCCCGCTCATCACTAGTTACGAGTACAGAGCACCCGAGCATGGTAGTGCTCGCTCATCACTAGTTACGAGTACCGAGCACCCGAGCATGGTAGTGCCCGCTCATCACTAGTTACAAGTACTGAGCACCCGAGCATTGTAGTGTCCACTCATCACTAGTTACGAGTACTGAGCACCCGAGCATGGTAGTGCCCGCTCATCACTAGTTACGAGTACTGAGCACCCGAGCATGGTAGTGCTCGCTCATCACTAGTTACGAGTACTGAGCACTTGAGCATGGTAGTGCCCGCTCATCACTAGTTACGAGTACTGAGCACCCGAGCATGGTAGTGCCCGCTCATCACTAGTTACGAGTACCGAGCACCCGAGCATGGTAGTGCCCACTCATCACTAGTTACAAGTACTGAGCACCCGAGCATGGTAGTGCTCCCTCATCACTAGTTACCAGTACTGAGCCCCCGAGCATGGTAGTGCCCGCTCATCACTAGTTACGAGTACAGAGCACCCGAGCATGGTAGTGCCCACTCATCACTAGTTACGAATACTGAGCACCCGAGCATGGTAGTGCCCACTCATCACTAGTTACGAGTACTGAGCACCCGAGCATGGTAGTGCCCGCTCATCACTAGTTACGAGTACTGAGCACCTGAGCATGGTAGTGCCCGCTCATCACTAGTTACGAGCACTGAGCACCCGAGCATGGTAGTGCCCGCTCATCACTAGTTACGAGTACTGAGCACCCGAGCATGGTAGTGCCCGCTCATCACTAGTTACAAGTACTGAGCACCCGAGCATTGTAGTGCTCGCTCATCACTAGTTACCAGTACTGAGCACCCGAGCATGGTAGTGCTCGCTCATCACTAGTTACGAGTACCGAGCACCCGAGCATGGTAGTGCCCGCTCATCACTAGTTACGAGTACCGAGCACCCGAGCATGGTAGTGCCCGCTCATCACTAGTTACGAGTACCGAGCACCCGAGCATGGTAGTGCTCGCTCATCACTAGTTACCAGTACTGAGCCCCCGAGCATGGTAGTGCCCGCTCATCACTAGTTACGAGTACAGAGCACCTGAGCATGGTAGTGCTCGCTCATCACTAGTTACGAATACTGAGCACCCGAGCATGGTAGTGCCCGCTCATCACTAGTTACGAGTACCGAGCACCCGAGCATGGTAGTGCCCACTCATCACTAGTTACAAGTACTGAGCACCCGAGCATGGTAGTGCTCGCTCATCACTAGTTACCAGTACTGAGCCCCCGAGCATGGTAGTGCCCGCTCATCACTAGTTACGAGTACAGAGCACCCGAGCATGGTAGTGCTCGCTCATCACTAGTTACGAGTACCGAGCACCCGAGCATGGTAGTGCCCGCTCATCACTAGTTACAAGTACCGAGCACCCGAGCATGGTAGTGCCCGCTCATCACTAGTTACGAGTACAGAGCACCTGAGCATGGTAGTGCTCGCTCATCACTAGTTACGAATACCGAGCACCCGAGCATGGTAGTGCCCGCTCATCACTAGTTACGAGTACAGAGCACCTGAGCATGGTAGTGCTCGCTCATCACTAGTTACGAATACCGAGCACCCGAGCATGGTAGTGCCCGCTCATCACTAGTTACGAGTACCGAGCACCCGAGCATGGTAGTGCCCGCTCATCACTAGTTACGAGTACCGAGCACCCGAGCATGGTAGTGCCCACTCATCACTAGTTACAAGTACTGAGCACCCGAGCATGGTAGTGCTCGCTCATCACTAGTTACCAGTACTGAGCCCCCGAGCATGGTAGTGCCCGCTCATCACTAGTTACGAGTACAGAGCACCCGAGCATGGTAGTGCTCGCTCATCACTAGTTACGAGTACCGAGCACCCAAGCATGGTAGTGCCCGCTCATCACTAGTTACAAGTACTGAGCACCCGAGCATTGTAGTGTCCACTCATCACTAGTTACGAGTACTGAGCACCCGAGCATGGTAGTGCCCGCTCATCACTAGTTACGAGTACTGAGCACCCGAGCATGGTAGTGCTCGCTCATCACTAGTTACGAGTACTGAGCACCTGAGCATGGTAGTGCCCGCTCATCACTAGTTACGAGTACTGAGCACCCGAGCATGGTAGTGCCCGCTCATCACTAGTTACAAGTACTGAGCACCCGAGCATGGTAGTGCCCGCTCATCACTAGTTACAAGTACTGAGCACCCGAGCATGGTAGTGCCCGCTCATCACTAGTTACGAGTACTGAGCACCCGAGCATGGTAGTGCTCGCTCATCACTAGTTACGAGTACTGAGCACCTGAGCATGGTAGTGCCCGCTCATCACTAGTTACGAGTACTGAGCACCCGAGCATGGTAGTGCCCACTCATCACTAGTTACGAGTACCGAGCACCCGAGCATGGTAGTGCCCGCTCATCACTAGTTACGAGTACCGAGCACCCGAGCATGGTAGTGCCCGCTCATCACTAGTTACAAGTACTGACCACCCCAGCATGGTAGTGCCCGCTCATCACTAGTTACGAGTACAGAGCACCCGAGCATGGTAGTGCCCGCTCATCACTAGTTACAAGTACTGAGCACCCCAGCATGGTAGTGCCCGCTCATCACTAGTTACGAGTACTGAGCACCCGAGCATGGTAGTGCCCGCTCATCACTAGTTACAAGTACTGACCACCCCAGCATGGTAGTGCCCGCTCATCACTAGTTACGAGTACCGAGCACCCGAGCATGGTAGTGCTCGCTCATCACTAGTTACGAGTACCGAGCACCCGAGCATGGTAGTGCTCGCTCATCACTAATTACAAGTACTGAGCCCCCGAGCATGGTAGTGCCCGCTCATCACTAGTTACGAGTACAGAGCACCTGAGCATGGTAGTGCTCGCTCATCACTAGTTACGAATACTGAGCACCCGAGCATGGTAGTGCCCGCTCATCACTAGTTACGAGTACCGAGCACCCGAGCATGGTAGTGCCCGCTCATCACTAGTTACGAGTACCGAGCACCCGAGCATGGTAGTGCCCACTCATCACTAGTTACAAGTACTGAGCACCCGAGCATGGTAGTGCTCGCTCATCACTAGTTACCAGTACTGAGCCCCCGAGCATGGTAGTGCCCGCTCATCACTAGTTACGAGTACAGAGCACCCGAGCATGGTAGTGCTCGCTCATCACTAGTTACGAGTACCGAGCACCCGAGCATGGTAGTGCCCGCTCATCACTAGTTACAAGTACTGAGCACCCGAGCATTGTAGTGTCCACTCATCACTAGTTACGAGTACTGAGCACCCGAGCATGGTAGTGCCCGCTCATCACTAGTTACGAGTACTGAGCACCCGAGCATGGTAGTGCTCGCTCATCACTAGTTACGAGTACTGAGCACCTGAGCATGGTAGTGCCCGCTCATCACTAGTTACGAGTACTGAGCACCCGAGCATGGTAGTGCCCGCTCATCACTAGTTACGAGTACCGAGCACCCGAGCATGGTAGTGCCCGCTCATCACTAGTTACGAGTACCGAGCACCCGAGCATGGTAGTGCCCGCTCATCACTAGTTACAAGTACTGACCACCCCAGCATGGTAGTGCCCGCTCATCACTAGTTACGAGTACAGAGCACCCGAGCATGGTAGTGCCCGCTCATCACTAGTTACAAGTACTGAGCACCCCAGCATGGTAGTGCCCGCTCATCACTAGTTACGAGTACTGAGCACCCGAGCATGGTAGTGCCCGCTCATCACTAGTTACAAGTACTGACCACCCCAGCATGGTAGTGCCCGCTCATCACTAGTTACGAGTACCGAGCACCCGAGCATGGTAGTGCTCGCTCATCACTAGTTACGAGTACCGAGCACCCGAGCATGGTAGTGCTCGCTCATCACTAATTACAAGTACTGAGCACCCGAGCATGGTAGTGCCCGCTCATCACTAGTTACGAGTACCGGAGCATGGTAGTGCCCACTGATCACTAGTTACGAGCACTGATTACCCAAGCATGGTAGTGCTCGCTCATCACTAGTTACGAGTACTGAGCACCCGAGCATGGTAGTGCCCGCTCATCACTAGTTACGAGTACTGAGCATGGTAGTACTTTTCAAAATGTAGGCAGAGTTTGCCTTAAATGGCGAAAAAACTACAAAAGTCCACATTTTTGCAACATTTTGAAAAGTGATGACCAAGCGTGATCAATACTGAGCATTGGGGTTTTCGGTGAGAATCGAGTACCGAGTATAATGGAAGTCAACGGGAAACGAGCACTTTCGCTGATCACTAATTTTTTAATATACGTTTTGGGGCCCAGGTATGAACAGGCCCAAGAGAAAATGTAGCTAAAAAACACTGGCTAGTAAGTTAAAAGAAAGTTACTGATAAAGGGATGGTAGTGTAGGCCTGGGCTGCTTTATGTATTTCTTTGTTGTGTGGTCTAGTTAAAAGCACACTTTTTGGAATATTTTTGTATTAAATTGGTTCCCCCCTCCCCCAGTGTCTCCCTATATATGAACTGTGGATCTGTAATAACCACATGCTGCCGTTGCCCGGTAACCGGAAAGCAAAGGAAAGCGTTTAGTGGGGGTCGTGGACTCCGAGTCTTAATAACACAAGACATAATGTTGTGCTCCAGCCCCCCGCTAAACAGGAATAAAGTCATAAATCAACTTTAGATATTGCTGTGTGGTCCTCAGATGAAGGAAGCTTCTGCATGCTCGAGGGGAGCCGGCCATTATCAGCTGCAGAGGCGGCCATTTTGTTTTAATAGATTACTCATTTTAGTCATAGGATTATATTAGGGCATATAACACGGATTATAGAATAATTTTGGTATCTATAAAGACACAAATTAAATATTTCAAATCCTTGTTTTATTTAAAAAAATATATATATATATTTATTTTGACCCAAGTCAATGTATGTTGTCTATATAAACATTACTGAATAGTCTGTGATCTGACGACGGCGGGCACAATGAGTTCATCATGGCCGTCGACATTACTGAATAGTAATTTGATCTTTAAACTTTATATCTCGGAAAGACAATCCTTGTCCATATGTCCCATTAAGGCAATAGGAACGCTCACCAAACATCATGGAGGCTTCCGGATACAAGGGAGGCCTACTAGACTCCCAGAATATCTGGACCTGCTAAAAACTGGTAATTCTTGAAGGTTTCTTGGGCGTGATGTCAAGATCCTCCGACATCAGTCAGAGACATAGTGTCCAAATGCACATTGAAGGGGTAAAAATTGGGTGTGGATAGGGCAACCCACCCGGGAAATCTCCCAGGCGGCCAATGTTGACGTTTGGCAAGTTTGTTATTGAACAGGGTTCCTAACCGATGGCTTGTGAGTCTCAAGTGGCTCGCGAGCACCTACTGTGTGGATTTTGGTTGTGTACTATGATGAGTGGCGTCCGCGATGGGCATTATTACTTGTTATCTCGCAGGAGGTACTGTTACTTTTTAAGGGTTTGAGGAGCACTCAGGACAATACTTGAGGCACCCCGAGCATTATTACTTTCTAATGGGTCAGTGAAGGGACATTAGTAAGTGGTACTATATTTACTTCCAAAGGTGTGCTTAGGGAATTATTGATTTATAAGGGCGCACTTGAGACATTACTGTGTAAGGTGGTAATTGGGGTATTATTACTTTATAAAGGGTCACTCAGAGCATACGTATTATAGAAGGGTTGGGTTTGGGCCATTTTTGCTTTATAAGAGGGCACTTGGGGAATATTAATTTATAAAGGGTGATTTTAGGTATTGTTACTTTTAAAGGGGGGGTACTGTCATGGGTGTGTCACGGTTGACAGTCCTTAGCTGTCCGGCTGTAGAAGGTCGCAGTGTTTGACTACACATACTGCTCCCTGACATTCTATTCATCCTGTTGTGGTGTAAATAGAAACCTATGTATCTTCTCTGCTTGGGGTTAATCCCTTTCCTTTTATGACCCTGCAGATATCATCACCTTTCAGCTGTTAATCATCATCACTTTCCCTTGTGTCCTTAATACCCACATTTCCGTCTAATGTTTGATGGGATAGAGTTATATTCTTATACAGTCCTTGGATGCAAGCAGTCGGCTTGTATTTATCTGAAGAAACATTGTTTGTTGCTGTTCCTCTCCCTCAGTCTTCTTGGAGATAAGTTATTCGTTCACTTCCCCCTGTTTGTGCTCCAAGTGTCTTCCTAAGAGCTTAGTTGGCTGACTAAGAACTCGTCCCATCCGTTCCTTACCTAGGACCCAGATCAGGGTCAGCCAGCGTCAGGTATCCTGCTCGGCGCATAGGTGCGGAACCTATCTTGGTTGGTCAAGGGAGCCAGGAGCCAGGGGCCAGCGGAAGGTTTGGTCAGGGGGTCACTATCTCAGGGTTTCCATTCCCCTTCGCCGTATGCGTGGTACTTCCCCATACCTATTGTGACAGGCACTTGGTAAGTTATAACCTTCAAAGAGGCACACGAGAAGCCTCTACAATCTCTTGGCATAAAATGTGTCTCCCCACCATCTCCTAGAGCTGAATTTGGTGATCAATGTAATAAAGGTTGGGGATTTCTTTTGTAGAGGGAGGTCTTCTGCTTAGAAACCCCGCTCCATGAACTAACAGACAGTTGTCCATGTATTATATCTTTAGCCATATTGTGAGGTGCCAAATACACGGAAGTCTCTGTGAGACAAACATTAAAGGGGTTTCCGAGAATCAAAACTGATCCCATATCCTACAAAGGGAGATAACTTATTGATCAATAGAAGTTCAAATGTTGGGATCTCCAGTGACATCAAGAACAAGGCTTTTGATTCCAGGAAACCAATGGGACCCCAAGCTGTCCCCTATCATCTATGGACAATAACATACTGATCATGGTCTAACCAATGAAACTCAAAGCTATACCCTTTCATCTATGGACAATAACTTACTGATCATGGTCTAACCAATGAAACTCAAAGCTATACCCTTTCATCTATGGACAATAACTTACTGATCATGGTCTAACCAATGAAACTCAAAGCTATACCCTTTCATCTATGGACAATAACTTACTGATCATGGTCTAACCAGTGGGACTGCAAGCTGTCCCCTAGTATCTATGGACAATAACTTACTGATCATGGTGCAACTAATGGGACCGCAAGCTATACCCTATCATCTATGGACAATAACTTACTGATCATGGTCTAATGGGACTTCAAGCTATACCCTATCATCTATGGACAATAACTTAATTATCATGGTCTAACTAATGGGACCCAAAGCTATACCCTTTCATCTATGGACAATAACTTACTGATCATGGTCAAACCAGTGGGACCGCAATCTATACCCTATTATCTATGGACAATAACTTACTGATCATGGCGCAACCAATGGGACCCCAAGTTATACCCTATCACCTATGGACAATAACTTACTTATCATGGTCTAACTAATGGGACCCAAAGCTATACACTTTCATCTATGGACAATAACTTACTGATCATGGTCTAACCAGTGGGATCGTAAGCTGTAACCTATCATCTATGGACGATAACTTACTGATCATGGTCTAATGGGACCTCAAGCTATACCCTATCATCTATGGACAATAACTTACTTATCATGGTCTAACTAGTGGGACTCAAAGCTATACCCTTTCATCTATGGACAATATCTTACTGATCATGGTCTAACCAGTGGGACACCAAGTTATACCCTATCATCTATGGACAATAACTTACTGATCATGGTGCAACCAAGGGGACCCTAAGCTATACCCTATCATCTATGGACAATAACTTGCTGATCATGGTCTAACCAATGGAACTTAAAGCTATACCCTACCATCTATAGACAATTAATTACTGATCATGGTCCAACTAATGGGACCCCAAGCTTTCAAGAAAGCCTCTAATCTGTTCCTTGTTTATTGGACTACTGGAAAGGGCCAAGTGATGTATTCGTCTTTCTCCGATAATCCCATGAACGATGAGAAAAGATGTTTGAGGGTCCCAATAGCCAACCTTTCCGAATCAGTAAGTTATCAACTATGGATAATAGAGGATCTGGTCATCGCAGCCACAATAATGCCCTCAAATTCTCAATTTGCAGGATTTTTATAAATCCTAATAAAATCTCCAAACACATTATTGGGGCATCTACAATATCTAACGTACCATAAAAAAAAACAACAAAAACTTGTAGACCTTTCTCCTGTTTGCCCCCATGAAATACCAAGTCATGACTTCTAGAACAAGCAATAGATGTCCGGTGCATCTGTCACTTCAGATAACTGTGGTTGTGATTGTGCTGACATGGTACAGAGGGTGAAAAATCCTTTGAAGCTGCAGTGAATGACAGTAAAAGTATTTGTTGTGCCAAAGTCAGTGACGGCGTATTATTAACCGGGTGACAGGATGGCCTCCAGCACCGGTGGATGAAATGTGTAAAATGAACTCTTAAAGAGGACCTGTCACCAGATCTAAAGTGGTCCAGTTTTTGCTCTTACTTTACTCTTGCTGCTCCCTTGAATATTCCAATTTTTTGTTTTTTAAAAACTGCCATATGGTAGATGATATATGAGCCTTTTTATTAAGTGGGCGTTCCTCACAGGATCCTCTGGGGCGTGTCTTTAAGCTACTTTGCATAATTAACCTGTGAGCCACACCTCCTTGGTAAAGACCTAAAAAAGAGCACTAAATAAAAAGGCCCATATCTCTGAACCCGTATGGCAGGGGAGCAGAAAGAATAAAATAAGAGCAAGCTGACTAGTCCTCTTTAAAGGGGCAGTCATGATGTACTCTAGTGGTTTCAGGCAGGGGCTGACATATTAGTCCAACTTGTGTGACCACACAGGGGCCCAAGAGGTAAAGGGGCCCATTTCTACCTCCAAAACAGGTGGAATTGTGTATTTTGATGAGCTTTTGGGCTCCGAGAACAGGGGCCCTCTTCTGTCTGTGTCCACCAGTGGTTCCAGGCCCTATATATTTCTCGTTGTAGGTTTTAGACCCTTCATCACATCGCTCAGTACACAAAATGGCACAATTTCTACAAGAATCTGTGTTCTCAGTGTCCGTCTGGTCTCCAGACTCATATCCGGGTCATAAATCCCAGTTAGGAGGTTCACAAACATGTCTCCCGTTTCACAGTCCACAATCTGTCAGGACACCACACATCAAGATGTCCTCTCTAGCTGTTCCTACGTTTTGTGAGTGAAGGCCTGGAGGGTTATTGAGATTGGAGATGGGGTAGTTCTTAAGTATCTGCTAAAACAAACATGGCTTTCATGCCTGCTTTCTTCTACATAAACTTCACTCACTTATACCTTTTTGTTCCTCAAGGGACAATGTCACTCGTTAGCTGATGCACCTGCTAAGAAGAGCGGGGGAGGGGGAACCGACAACTGCTCTAGGCTCAGAAAAGTATTGTCACTCCTGAAAACCCGTTGAGATGTCATCCTGTTACACTGATCTTGTATGGTGTATGATCGTATATCTTATCTGTATCCTACCCAAACTTTACATGACTATGGATACAAATGGTGAGTGCCAAGAAGATCAAAGACTAGGAGACAATGAATGTAACTAGAGCTGTCTGTGGCTCAATGAAGCTCAGCCTGTCAGAAATGAAGAAAAACACATTTCGAAATCCAATGGAGACATTTAAAGGGAATTGTTCACTAGATTTTTTCATTTCATCTGAGTACCTCCTCCAATTAGTTTTGCTCCACTGATTCGGGAACAGTTTTTCTTTTTCTTTTATGCCCTTCCGTTCCAATGTTATGCCTCTTGGATATAATGGTGCCAATTTGCACTTCAACCAACCGGGTGTAAAGCACAGAACTTCTCTGTGGGTGTTACTTTTTCTCCTCTGATGCTGGCCAATCAAAATACAGCCACGCCCACATAGAAGTTCTGGGGTGTACGCCCAGTTTGTTGAAGGGAAAAATGTTTAGGTGCATATCTTTGGAACTGAGAGGTGCAGAAGAAAAAGAAAAACTGTTCTAGAATCACTGGAGCAATGCTGATTGGAGGGGGTATGTGGTTCAAATTAAAAAAACGATTGGAAGGTCCCCTTTAAGTCCTGTCTACCCCGGAAACACTCCAAACCATACTGGAACATCTATATTTTGCCAGTGTTGTTTACAAATATTCGGGATCGGGACACATTGGGCAAATTCAGGACTGTTGCTAACTATGCTTACATAGTATCAGTGAGTATATGTATATGTCTGTGATATTGACATATTTCGTGATCTGAATCCACACAACGACGACACTCCATTTGATGGGGGTCACGTTGTCACCAGATACTGGCAGTAGACTTTGAGCTTAACCTCAAATGATCATATGTTAGTAGTCTAGCGCGATGTAAAAGAAACTTTTTATTGTACAACTAAGGGACATGTTCCTTGGTATCTATCAGTTTAATGCAAAACCAAGAAACCAAATGATAGGAAGGGTTCAACTAGGCTTTTTTTCAAAGTCATTCAATGTGAAGGCCTCTACAACTTCCCTGGAGCTGCTTCACCAGTGGGTCAGTCCACTTGCGCTGCCACCTACTCTCGACCACTCTCTCAATGCCACAGCTTGCACTCTTGGTGTTAGTGAAGCCCGTGGTCACACCCATGGTCTATGGTGGTCAATACTCTCATCCCCCATATGTCTCTAGTCTACCAAGTTATCCACACCTGTCACTTCCATGGGTTACTGTCTTGTACCAGTTTCTGGCCTTCTCCCTCTCTGTTTTGAAGCCCAACTTCGCTTGTCTCTGCCACTGACTTCCGCTCCTTTCAAAAGCCCCTTGGATCGATTTTCTCTTGCAGATGGCTAGCGCTCACCTGGCTTTGGTTGTGGCAGCTACTTTAGGTACCACACACATGCACTCTGTCTGGTCCGGTTAACTGGACATTGGCTTTCGGATGTTAATGCGCTCACTCTCACGCCCTTCTTCACCCTTTTACAGTCCTCTCATAGTCAAAAAGGTACAAGATAACAGATAAAACTGATCTTTAGAAATCTTTGCAAAGATCCATGGGTTTGTCAGTGGAGAACACAACACCAGTGTGGACAGAACCTATCATGACTATCGATGATCGTGGTGCTTGGTGCTCGGTAAGCCTAACGAGCATTTTGGTGCTTGGTACTCATTTACAGCGTATGACGGAAATCAATTTGGACTGACCCCTGAAAAAAGTTATGATGGCCTCAAAGACCCAATACTAAAATAAAAATGCCACGTTTGTGTCAACCCTCCACAAAAATATAGAATATGTTCCCATATGAGTGACCGAGTCCCACCCTGCACAAACGGTGCAAGTCAGTGCCAGGATGCCCATATCTTGTAGGCAGGAGGCCTACAGCAACCTGCAACTTGTGGGATGGAGAGTGGTGGAGCAGGGAGCCCATGGCTTGTTGCTTTGCCAACTGTATCGGTGTCATATTGATATGATTCAAAGAGGCACTTGCCCAAAAATCATGTGTGTTGCCCAGATGTCCTGCTAGGTATGAAGAAGTACCAAACAAATGGTGAAAGGGAAGGAAAACCTTGTGTCTAGGGAAGGGGGATGGTGACCTCTGACCAAACCTACCACTTGTCCCTTGGATCCTTCACCATCCTAGATAGGTTCCGCACCTATGCGCCGAGCTGCATACCTGACCCTAGGTATCCCTAGTGCTGGGCCCTAAATAGGGAACTGGTGGGATGAGCTCTTAGTCAACCCCACTAAACCCTAAAGAAGGCTCAAGGGGGACTCAATGGAAAAGTGAATGAACTACTTATCCACAGATGACTCAGGTAGACGTTCAGCCAAGTTATCGCAACAATACCACAGATGAGTGCAAGCCACCTGCTTGCAACCAGAGCTAGGATTAACTGAAAAATATCACCAGCACCAGTCAAGGGAAGATGGGAGTATTTAAACGAATGGGGAAATACAGATGATTAGCAGCTGAAGGGAAGAGGAGCTTCGCTGGGTCCTAAAGGGAAAAGGAAGAAAACTCAGTAGAGGAGTGCAGGAACAATAGAAAGCCAGGGATCATTGTGCGCAGCCAAACGCTGTGACCTTCTATTGCCGTACACCACTCAACTGTTTGTCACTCGTAACAACAGATCTTCCATTACTACTTCTTTTGAAATTTTGGACCCCTACGTTTTTTGTTCTCCTGCTCCACTCTCCTCCATTATGTCACTGCCTTTGGATTTAGACATGTAACGCAAAGCATATAGACCTAGGACCTAGCCTTCATTGAAGAAGACCCTTTGTGCCCACTGAACCGCCAAGATCCAGGTGTGCCGGCCTCCTCATACACCCCATAGCTACACCCCTGCTCTTTTGAAGCCCATGGCATGGACCTCTTTGTGGGTAGCTCCGGGGACCTTCCATTGCCCGCTCTACATGACTTCTCTGGAATGCCGCACCTTTCAGACGTTCACGTCCCAGAGGTAAAACGATGACATAATTGTGGACGGAAAGTCATTACAGGAGCTGCCACCTTGCAAAAGGCAAAAAAAAAATAAAATTTATTGCTGTAATTTGTGTGTGTGTTTTTTCTATGAAAAGCTTGCTTAATCCTTTCTTTGCAAGAGTAATAAGTTAAGTGCCATTTGCCAGTAATTTACGCGGCGGTGTCTGTGTTTTTTTACAAGGCCTTTCATGTGGGTAGCTCCATTGTGTTTACTGTGTGTCTAGCACATATGATTTCTGCAAAGAGCTTAATAACATCAAAGAGGAAGTGCTAGTTACGGGGGATACGAAGGAAAATAATTATGTGCTCGTCCCGCCTCGCCAAGCAGTAGGAGAACCAGGGTGGCGGAAACCGTATAGCACAAAGTTCCCCCTGTATTTGTAGCCTCCAACATTGACTACCGCTCCATGGTAGAAGTTGCCACCAGTGGCATAACTAGAGTCCGATGGGCCCTGGTGCAAAATTGGGACCTGCCCCCCACTTATGTTGGTCAGATGTATGTATATATATAGCATTCTAAATCCTATAAAGACATACAAGTTCCCCCCATTTTGTAGTAATGTTCTACATCCTGTTCTAATGTCCCCCATCCTGAGCTCCTCCCTGGTAAATGTGTCCCCCATCCTGGTATATATGTCCCCATCCTGGTATATATGCCCCTCATCCTGATATATATGTCCCCCATCCTGATATATATGTCCCCCATCCTGGTATATGTCACCATCCTGGTATATATGACCCCATCCTGACATATACAGTTAGGTCCAGAAATATTTGGACAGTGACACAATTTTGGCGAGTTGGGCTCTGCATGCCACCACATTGGATTTGAAATGAAACCTCTACAACAGAATTCAAGTGCAGATTGTAACGTTTAATTTGAAGGTTTGAACAAAAATCTCTGATAGAAATTGTAGGAATTGTCACATTTCTTTACAAACACTCCACATTTTAGGAGGTCAAAAGTAATTGGACAAATAAACCAAACCCAAACAAAATATTTTTATTTTCAATATTTTGTTGCGAATCCTTTGGAGGCAATCACTGCCTTAAGTCTGGAACCCATGGACATCACCAAACGCTGGGTTTCCTCCTTCTTAATGCTTTGCCAGGCCTTTACAGCCGCAGCCTTCAGGTCTTGCTTGTTTGTGGGTCTTTCCGTCTTAAGTCTGGATTTGAGCAAGTGAAATGCATGCTCAATTGGGTTAAGATCTGGTGATTGACTTGGCCATTGCAGAATGTTCCACTTTTTTGCACTCATGAACTCCTGGGTAGCTTTGGCTGTATGCTTGGGGTCATTGTCCATCTGTACTATGAAGCGCCGTCCGATCAACTTTGCGGCATTTGGCTGAATCTGGGCTGAAAGTATATCCCGGTACACTTCAGAACTCATCCGGCTTCTCTTGTCTGCTGTTATGTCATCAATAAACACAAGTGACCCAGTGCCATTGAAAGCCATGCATGCCCATGCCATCACGTTGCCTCCACCATGTTTTACAGAGGATGTGGTGTGCCTTGGATCATGTGCCGTTCCCTTTCTTCTCCAAACTTTTTTCTTCCCATCATTCTGGTACAGGTTGATCTTGGTCTCATCTGTCCATAGAATACTTTTCCAGAACTGAGCTGGCTTCATGAGGTGTTTTTCAGCAAATTTAACTCTGGCCTGTCTATTTTTGGAATTGATGAATGGTTTGCATCTAGATGTGAACCCTTTGTATTTACTTTCATGGAGTCTTCTCTTTACTGTTGACTTAGAGACAGATATACCTACTTCACTGAGAGTGTTCTGGACTTCCGTTGATGTTGTGAACGGGTTCTTCTTCACCAAAGAAAGTATGCGGCGATCATCCACCACTGTTGTCATCCGTGGACGCCCAGGCCTTTTTGAGTTCCCAAGCTCACCAGTCAATTCCTTTTTTCTCAGAATGTACCCGACTGTTGATTTTGCTACTCCAAGCATGTCTGCTATCTCTCTGATGGATTTTTTCTTTTTTTTCAGCCTCAGGATGTTCTGCTTCACCTCAATTGAGAGTTCCTTAGACCGCATGTTGTCTGGTCACAGCAACAGCTTCCAAATGCAAAACCACACACCTGTAATCAACCCCAGACCTTTTAACTACTTCATTGATTACAGGTTAACGAGGGAGACGCCTTCAGAGTTTATTGCAGCCCTTAGAGTCCCTTGTCCAATTACTTTTGGTCCCTTGAAAAAGAGGAGGCTATGCATCACAGAGCTATGATTCCTAAACCCTTTCTCCGATTTGGATGTGAAAACTCTCATATTGCAGCTGGGAGTGTGCACTTTCAGCCCATATTATATATATATATATATAATTGTATTTCTGAACATGTTTTTGTAAACAGCTAAAATAACAAAACTTGTGTCACTGTCCAAATATTTCTGGCCCTGACTGTATGTCCCCCATTCTGGTATATATGTCCCCATCCTGGTACATATGTCCCACATCCTAGTATACATGTTCCTCATTCTAGCCCACATCCTGGTGTATATATAACCCCATCCTGGTATATGTCACCATCCTTGTATATATGACCGCATCCTGGTATATATGTGTATATATGCTGCTCATCCTGGTATGTCCCCCATCCTGGCATATATGTACCCTCATCATGATATATATGTCCCCCATCCTGGTATATATGTCCCTCATCCTAGTATATATGTTCTCCATTCAAGCCCACATTCTGGAGTATGCATAACCCCATTCTGGTAAAAATGTCCCCATCCTGGTGTATATATATCACCATTCTGATATATATGTCCTTATACTGGGCCCCTCCCAGTATATACTGTCCTTCTGGTATCTACTGTCACCTCCTGGTATGTATGGAGATGAAAAATGCCGGCTTCTGTTTAGCCGGCAGCGTGTATCCCAGTAAAGGGACCTGATAGATCTCTGCACCGTGATGCATTTCAGCTGGATGTGCAGCCTCAGTCGCTCATCCAGCTGAAGCAGGGGCTGAGGCCAGTGGGCCCCTGCACCCCCGGGCCCGGTCGCGGTTGCGATTCCTGCAACCGTGATCATTCCGCCCCTGGTTGCCACTCTGGTAGAATGAGGCCACCATGTAGTACCAAATTTCCTCAGCAGAGGTTACTGTAGCGAACATGCCTAGGTAATTTTCATCGTCTCGTTCAAACTGTGCGGTTCCACGTTCCGGGTTATTAAAGACGAGTCCACAACGGTTAAAGACTACACGGAATTTCCTTGTAACAAGTTTCCATCATCTTATCACTTTTCTTGCGACAGGTTTCACATTTGGTTTCCCACAAGGCATTAATATTTTAGTACAGACCGGCTCTTCCGTTATGGCTACCAAGGAGGGTGGGCGTGGTTGGCGCATCGCTGTCCTATGGGTATATAACCACATGGGTCAAAGTGTATTACTGTGTATTACAGTGACCTACATGGCTATGCTACTTTTTTGGGATCACTCCTCAAGTCGATTCCCCCAGTGTTAGGTACCATCAGTCATCACTGACCCACCACTGTCCACACTAGCCAATCTGATGTTTGGGGGCTCTCTCTGGTCCCTCAATTCCTCCATGGACCTTAAGCTGCAGTCCGGTCACGGTCACCTTTACTTCCTCCTGCCCGTAACTTCTGCCTTCACTTACTCTACACACCACACTACTAGTTCTTCTCAACGCCCCAAAATTAGGAAGTACCCAACATTAAATTCCCTTCACTGTGGGCCGGCTTCTCTAGTTAACCCTCTAAACCCTGTCACTATACCTGAGGCCTACGCTTCCCTTTCCATCTAGGGAACCCAGGACTGGTGACATCTAGTGGTGGCTCACAGCACTGCGCCCATAGACACACCCACGGCGAACTTAAGCATCTTACTGCCCCTACACACATACAGTATATACACATAATACATTGTGGTACAAGCAATGACGTCTTCAGGGGGTAGCAGGCCACTCTCCTACAGTTGGACCAAGATTGATCAACTGATCGCCACAATGATGCCCATATCAAAGGGATTTTCTATGATGAGACAATCTCTTTGAAGACTTCATCACACGAAGACAACCCCTTTTAAAAGAAAACTAAATGACCTATTGTTTAAATCAGGCTTTTGTGTTAAATGTATTGTATTAAAAAATAAATTTTGCAATTTTTTTCAGCAAATAACACATGAACATTAGCAGCAGTGAACAGACTCCGCCCCTTTCTTTTGTACTGAGGCATCTAATGAGCGTGTGCAAAGTTCATTGTGAAGGGAAGTGGAGCATGGACAGCTGTGACATCGCCTGTTGTGGTTGGGTGATTTCTCTGGTAACTGTATAGAGATGTTACCTGTCATTGCAATCCTGCCTCTGCTGATAAGAAGCCTGCTGAAAACTCCCTCTGAAAGGATAGAAAGTATGAATCTGAAAAATCCTCAGTGGCTAATGTGAAAATTATTGATTTTGGTCTGAAACACAATTTTTTACAGGCGGGCTCTATATACTTGGTCTATGTATTTTCGCAATTTGGCCCATCGTCTATGGCCACCACAAGATATATTTCTACTTGGGGTCATAGAAGAAGCATGTGTAGACAATTCTCTTGAAAATAGGTTAGAAGGGATCTGAACCTTTTAGTTGGTGGTTCACAAGGACCAAACTAAATCCACCCCCTACTATTTAGCACTTTACGGTGGTATTTTTGGGGAACTGAATTGCGGTATTATATGAGATGTTTATGAATAAATATCTTTTTTATTTCATTGGTCTACGCGTTTCGAGGCTGAAACCTCTTCCTCAGGACCAGGACATCAACAAAGCCTTTGTTGATGTCCTGGTCCTGAGGAAGGGGTTTCAGCCTCGAAGCGCATAGACCTATGAAATAAAGGCTTTGTTGATATCCTGGTCCTGAGGAAGGGGTTTCAGCCTCGAAGCGCATAGACCTATGAAATAAAGGCTTTGTTGATATCCTGGTCCTGAGGAAGGGGTTTCAGCCTCGAAGCGCATAGACCTATGAAATAAGGGCTTTGTTGATGTCCTGGTCCTGAGGAAGAGGTTTCAGCCTCGAAACGCGTAGACCTATGAAATAAAGGCTTTGTTGATGTCCTGGTCCTGAGGAAGAGGTTTCAGCCTCTAAACGCGTAGACCTATAAAATAAAGGCTTTGTTGATGTCCTGGTCCTGAGGAAGAGGTTTCAGCCTCGAAACGCGTAGACCTATGAAATAAAGGCTTTGTTGATGCCCTGGTCCTGAGGAAGAGGTTTCAGCCTCGAAACGCGTAGACCTATGAAATAAAGGCTTTGTTGATGTCCTGGTCCTGAGGAAGAGGTTTCAGCCTCGATATTTATTCATCAACATCTCTACACCTTCATTTGGCTGATGCGCGGCGTTAACCCCTTCTCTTCTCCGGTTTGAATGCTTATCCACGTGGGGCTGCGGCAGACGCCATTATCTCATGCTTGTCAGTGGTTGTGACTTTCACAACCACATTAGGTGAGTGTATATTTTTATATATACTACCCCTGTCATCTGGTGTTACCCTATCAGAGCTTCTTTTTTCTAGCTTTATCATTTGGTATTATATGAGAACCATATGGCGCTATAATGTGAGCTCTTCTTAAAACTCCGTACCCCAGGCTCACTCCGATCTGTATTTAACCTTTCCAAATAACTAATCCCAACCCCCGCAGATTATCCTGCTTTAATATCTCTCTACATCTGTCTTCAAATCTAAATTAAAACTCTTTATCTAGATAGATGGAGTGCAATTAATATACTATACCTGTCATCAGTACTTTTAAGTAGTTTTTTTTATAGTATGGGATCATTGGGGGCCCGGCCGGCGGGGCGGGGAGGGTGCGTTGGTCCATTTGTATGTATGCTATGTACAGTACGTGCCTGTGGTGTCCTCATTTTCCCACAGTCTACAAGAACCCAAAACGGCTGCTTCTTGTAAAATATTATATTTTTAATGTTTTTCTAAGCCTTCCCGTTTAAAAAAAATCCTCCTTTCTTGCAAAAGGAAGAATTCGGAAATATGAGCCTAGAAGAAGTGCCATATTGTTTTATAAATAGTGCTCATAAATACCTGTTCCAAATTTCCAGGGCCTGTCCTTAATTTTCAGACACAATCCTAACAAATTAAATGTACTGAAAAGAGGTGTGGTTAATGTAAAACCCCACCCCAGAGGAGCTTTCATAGTTAAGCAGGGGCGTTACCAAAAGGGTCAGGAACATTCCCTGGAGGGGGTGGTGGGCGGAATTTAAACATCCTTATTCTATGAATAGAAGAAATATTGGTAATTTATTATTATTTATTATTGTTTATTAAATTAATTTATTTTATAATATTTTAATATTATAATTATGAATTATAATTATTATAATAATTTATTATTAAATTATTTATAATGTATTATTTATTATTATTTATTGGTAATATAATTGGTATTTATTAGAATAAATATTGGTAATTTATTGGTAGTATTTATTATTAATTATTAAATTAATTTATTTTATAATATTTTATTATAATTATTAAGTATAATTATTATAATAATTTATTAAATTATTTATAATTTATTATTTATTATTATTTATTGGTAATTTAATTAGTATTTATTAGAATAAATATTGGTAAGTATACCTCATGCATCAGTTGTTCACAGATCCTAAGCAAAAACCCATATGTGGAGTACCCAACTGATAACTAGATACAGTGCCACAAAAAACTTGCCATATATTACCTAACTTATTTTAATACATGGCAATACCGTAATCACAAAGTCTGGACAATCGACACAAATACAAGTCATTAAAGGAGGCAAATCTGTCTTAATTTAATTAAAGGGTCTTTAGGAGGAGCCTGGTCTCCGGTCATTATTTAAGGGAAGTCTTGATTGTGGTCTGTATTGTTCAGGGGCTTATATACTTAGAATGTCTCTATTTATTTAGGGTGTCTGGTCTGAGTATATGGGGGAAGCACAATATGGGGTGTGCATTTTTGAAGAATCTGGTTTGAGGTCTTTATTCAGGGGTGGGAATCTGGTCTGTGGTCAGTAAAATTCAAGGGTTTATATTTTTTAGCAGTTCTGGTCTGTGGTATTTATTTATGTAACAGTCTGGGGCATTTTTTTATTAGAGGGTCTGACCTGGGGCCTCTATTTCTTTAGATGGTCTGGTCTGTGGTCTGTAATGTTCAGGGCCCTATTTATTTAGAGGGTCTATATTTTGTAGAGGTTCTGGTCTGTGGTATTTATTTATTTAGTAGTCAGGGGTGTGTTTTTATTAGAGGGTCTGACCTGGGTCCTCTATTTATTTAGAGTCTGATCTGTGGTCTTTAGAGTTCAGGGGCCCTATTTATATAGAGAGTCTATATTTTTTTAGTGGTTCGGATATGAGGTATATATTTATTTGGCAGTCTGGGATACATTTTTTTTTTAAGGGGCAGACCTGGGGCCTCTAGTCATTTAGAGGGTCTGGTCTGTGGTCTGTAAAGTTCAGGGGCCCTATTTATTTAGAGAGTCTATATTTTTTTTAAAGGTTCTGGTCTGTGGTATTTGTTTATTTAGTAGTCAGGGGTGTGTTTTTATTAGAGGGTCTAACCTGGGGCCTCTATTTATTTTGAGAGCATGGTCTGTGTTTTTTAGAAATCAGGGGCCCTATTTATTTAGAGAGTATATTTTTTAGTGGTTCTGGTATGATGTATATGTTTATTTAGCAGTCTGGGGTATATTTCTTTTACAGGGTCTGACCTGGAGTCTCTATTTATTTAGAGGGTTTGGTCTGTGGTCTGTAAAGTTCAGGGCCCTATTTATTTAAAGAGTCTATATTTTTGAATGGTTCTGGTCTCTGGTATTTAGTTGTCTGGGTTATGTTTTTATTAGAGGGTCTGACCTGGGGCCTCTATTTATTAGAGGGTCTGGTCTGTGGTCTGTAAAGTTCAGGGGTCCTATTTATTTAGATAGTTTATATATTTTAGAGGTTCTGGTCTGTGGTATTTATTTACTTAGCAGTCTGGGGTGTATTTTAATTACAGGGTCTGACTTGAGGCCTCTATGTATTTAGAGGGTCTGGTCTGGGGTTTTAATTTATTTTGAGGATGTTTTCTGTCTTCTCTGATTTGTGTTTATTTTGGGAAACTGCTGACTGTAGGTGATCAAATGTATTATTGTAGTTTGACAATAAAGAAATATAAAAATGGATAGGGCAAAGCTTATCACATTCTATACTTATGAACAATGTGTTGTAATCATAATTAATTATTTAACCATTAAAGGGACACCCAAGCAAGGTTGCTATCTGTGTTCTGACTGATGCAAGATCCGTGGGGGTGGGACATGGCACAAGAATTCTCTCATTGGTTTGTTTTTAATCTGTGAGTTATGCTCCGCCCCCTAGGACTCTGCATCAAGCATATAATAGTGTATCAGGTTTAATAGGACTGTTTATGTTACTTTATGGCAATTTATTAAAGTAGACAATCACAAAGTGAAGTTCATTTGACTGAAGAACCAGTTTTGTTTGTCCTTTGCCAATATTGTAACAGCGATGCCATGATGGTATGGAGTGAATTCAAGGTATTCATTGTGAGGAATCTAACATCTTATCACCTCGATCGGAACAGATGGTCTCTGTGATCTTTCGGAATATGACACACTTTTCCAAATATTTAGAAAGGACTCTGAGTCCTGCTGTGTCAGACATCCGTACAGTGGCACGGGACGTGTCATTATTCATATCTGTGTTACTATTACAGAATTTAAAGGGCATTTCCAAAATATAAGAATAAAACGTATTTATTATTCTCAAGATATACTCGAAAGTCCAAGATTAGAAAAATACATGTCTGCTCTTTTCCAGAAAAACAACACCTCCTCAGGTTGTGTGTGGTATTGCGGCTCGGTATTTACCACCTGAGACAATCCATGAACAAGTATGGATTGTCTCTGGTGATAAAAAAAAATCTCAAAAATAAAATATTGGTGAGCCATGGATGTTTTATTTGTAGAACCTTTGTTGGCCATAAGAAAAACAAATGGTGGACTGAAGTGACTGGTGATGAGATGCAATACCACATACACCCTGTAGATACAAGGGGAGCTGTTTCTTCAAAAGTGAAAATTTGGAAGACTTTTAGGTTTGTTTGTTTTCTGTTTTTTTTTAAAGGCTTTACTCATAATACTGTACATATTGTTCCCAACAAGGTGCCATGAGGGTTTTCTGTGTGAGCCAAAATAAAATGAAAATGCTCCATGATATGATCTGTGCTCCACTAAAAGCCTACTAAGAAGAGGTTCAGTTTGGCCACATGGGGTTTTACATGGAGCGCCTAAAGGCCCGTGGCATCTTGTGGGGGTTGCTGGGGTGGCTAGAGAAGGAAATTCCCCTGGTGTTGGGTTAGGGGATGGTAGCTCCAAAAGCCACACTGCCGTGACCAGATATGAGACTAGACCAGCTAATCATTACCCAGGGAGAAGGAAAGTCTTCTTCATAATAGGAATTGGACAAAGGAACGTCTGCTTCGTCGACTACTCAACAGCTGGATATCCACCAGAAGAATTAATACCGTCCATTCAAAGAATGTCTGTTTTAGCTATGTCTTTTCTGATGTCCAAGTTTCTTTTACTGACAGCTGAAAAGGAGCTGCAAGCAGGATCTTACCTTGGGCCAAAAGTTTTGCCCCAAAAGCTGGGCCAAAAGGTTTCCCGATATTCAGTCATTACATGATTTTTGGGATATATTAAGAGATTTCAGTCAGGGGATGATAGGACCAAAAGCCACACTGCCGTGACCAGATATGGGACTAGACCACCTAATCTTTACCCCGGGAGAAGGAAAGTCTTCTTCATAATAGGAATCGGACAAAGGAACGTCTGCTCCGTTGACTACTCAACAGCTGGATCTCCACCAGAAGAATTAATACCGTCCATTCAAAGAATGTCTGTTTTAGCTATGTCTTTTCTGATGTCCAAGTTTCTTTTACTGACAGCTGAAAAGGAGCTGCAAGCAGGATCTTACCTTGGGCCAAAAGTTTTGCCCCAAAAGCTGGGCCAAAAGGTTTCCCGATATTCAGTCATTACATGATTTTTGGGATATATTAAGAGATTTCAGTCAGGGGATGATAGGACCAAAAGCCACACTGCCGTGACCAGATATGAGACTAGACGAGCTAATCTTTACCCCGGGAGAAGGAAAGTCTTCTTCATAATAGGAATCAGAAAAAGTAATGTCTGTTCCATTGTCTACTCAACAGCTCGATCTCCACCAGAAGATTTAATACCATCCATTCAAAGAACTTCTTTTCTGATCTGCATTTTTTTTCCCTGACAACTGAAAATGAGCTGCAAGCAAGATCTTACCTTGGGCCAGAACTTTTGCCCCTAAAGCTGGGCCAAAGGGTTTTCCAATATATCCAGTCATTACATGATTTTTGGGATATTTTTAGAGATTTCAATCAGGGGGTGATAGTACCAAAAGCCACACTGCTGTGACCAGATATGGGACTAGACCACCTAATCTTTATCCTAGGAGAAGGAAAGTCTTCTTCATAATAGCAATCAGAAAAAGAAATGCCTATTCCGTTGACTATTCAACAGTTGGATTTCCACCAGAAGAATTAATACTATCCATTCAAAGGAAGTCTGTTTTAGCTATGTCTTTTCCCATGTCAAGGTTTCCTCTATTGACAGCTGAAAACGAGCTGCTAGCAGGATCTTACTTTGGGCCAAAAATTTTGCCACAAAAGTTGGGCCGAAAGTTTTGCCGATAGCCAGTCGTTACATGACGCTTTGGATATTTTTTGTGATTTCAGTCATCGTTTTATACTGTTATCATGGACACCGATGGCCTACCTTCTAGTATGTGGCTGTTTTGGTGCCACCATTGTTGCAGTACTGATATCCTTTATGCCCTAAATGTCTTTCGAAGGGTCGTAAATAAAACTCTCCCCCCCAATGGACGTTTCATTGAGCAGATGCAAATTGCACTAAAAGCTTGGCTTTGAAAAGACAGCTAATTGCCGGGGGTGGTCAACAATCAGTCGGACATGGTCTCCCGCTATTCCACAATTTGGCAATTCCCATATTTCTTTAGGGATTCCAAGGGTGGAGGATGGTGGGATAGGTCATTACCCATGGACTCTTCCGTCTACTACTGAGATTTGTGACTTGGTCCTAACTTGGCCTTTATTTAGGGTTGAACCCTTGACCTCATAATCCCATGGCATGTGTAGGGTCTACGTGGTTGTAAAATGTCCATTACAAATGGGTGAACAGATCTGGTGAATGCCTGTGACCTTCCCAGGCAGAGTGGTCCTAGCAACCGTATTACGAGTGGGGTCTTTTATCCATCTGCTCTTGTAGGTTGACAGAGTAGCCGTCATTAGGCCCTTGTTTTGCTTTTTTGACTCATTTCCTGTTCATTCGCATGACATTGCTCCAGATTGTGTGAAATCCTGATAAGTCTGGACAATTGGAGCCATCAGATGCTTATCCCATGATGGTAGGTCTAGGCCACCATGACAACAGTGTCATAGTTGTTAATGGTGCTTGCCTTTTACTCCGTAGGTCATTGCCTCCTCAGTAGCTACTTTTTAACCTGGTATCTGAAGGGCCATGTCCACACCTCATTTTTAGATTTTTTTGGGAGCAAAAGCTCTCCAAAAACCACAAGGTGTTCAAAGATCACAAGTTTTGTTGGAGACTTTCTGCTCTAGAAAAAAAACCTTAGTGGCAATTTACACACACAGTCTTTTTGCTTAGTTTTTTTAGAGGAAGCTGAGCAGAACCTCCAAGATTTTGAGGAGTTTTGCCCTTTTGAAGAAGTTTCGGAGAGTTTCCTCTCGATTTCTGCTGTAACACTTCTCAAAAAAACTCCTTGTGCAAATAGCCACTACGTTTTTAGCTGGCATCTTATGAAGGTGGAACATCCTTCTCCAAAAATATTGATTTCAGAGAAAATAGGTTTACTGTGTCTTCCAGATAAAACGCCCAATCTAGATAGTACAATGTACAATTGTCTATAAGGCTTTATTATGAAAAGGAGGCCAAAAAAAAGTGTTTTGTTGGCTTTTGTCTGGTCTGAATCTAAGGGCCAAGGTTACATTTTTCATATGTAAACCACAATCCCCTACATAGACATAGCCTTAAAGGGACTTTCCCCAATTAACTTGTAGTCTGATTTGTGGGCAGCAGAATATAAACCAGGAGGAGCTTAGCAGGCTTAACACCACCCACTGGACCCATAATATAAAGCAGGAGGAGCTTAGCAGATGTAGTACCACCTACTGTACTCATAATATAAATCAGGAGGTGCTTAGCAGGCTTAGCACAATTACTGGACTCATAATAAAAAGCAAGAGGAGCTTAGCAGATGTTGTACCACCTACTGGACTCATAATATAAAGCAGGAGGAGCTTAGCAGATGTTGTACCACCTACTGGACTCATAATATAAAGCAGGAGGAGCTTAGCAGACGTAGTACCACCTACTGTACTCATAATATAAATCAGGAGGAGCTTAGGAGACTTAGCACCACCCACTGGACTCACTATATAAAGCAGGAGGAGCTTAGCAGACTTAGCACCACCTATTGAACTCAGAATATCAAGCAGAAGGAGCTTATAAGGCTTAGCACCACCCACTGGACTCAGAATATAAAGCAAGAGGAGCTTAACAAACTTAGCACCACTCACTGGACTCATAACATAAAGAGGAGGAGCTTAGAACACTTAGCACCACCCACTAGACTCAGAATATGAAGCAGGATGAGCTTAGCAGACTTAGCACCACCCACTGGATCCAGAATATAAAGCAGGAGGAGCTTAGGAGACTTAGTACCACCCACTGGACTCACTATATAAAGCAGGAGGAGCTTAGCAGATGTAGCACCACCTATTGGACTCAGAATATAAAGGAGGAGCTTATAAGGCTTAGCACCACCCACTGGACTCAGAATATAAAGCAGGAGGAGCTTAGCAGACTTAGCACCATCCAGTGGATCCAGAATATAAAGCAGGAGGAGCTTAGGAGACTTAGCACCACCCACTGGACTCACTATATAAAGCAGGAGGAGCTTAGCAGACGTAGCACCACCTATTGGACTCAGAATATAAAGAAGGAGGAGTTTATAAGGCTTAGCACCACCCACTGGACTCAGAATATAAAGCAGGAGGAGCTTAGCAGACTTAGCACCACCCACTCGACTCATAATATAAAGAGGAGGAGCTTAGAACACTTAGCACCACCCACTGGACTCAGAATATAAAGCAGGAGGAGCTTAGCAGACTTAGCACCACCCAGTGGATTCAGAATATAAAGCAGGAGGAGCTTAGCAGACTTAGCACCTCCCACTGGACTCAGAATATAAAGCAGGAGGAGCTCAGCAGACTTAGCACCACCCACTGGACTCCTAAGCACAGAATGAGCAGGACTAACAAAACAAGTTATACTGAATCGTCTCCCACAAAACTATATCACACTGCATGTTAATCGTGACAGGTTCCCTTTAAGTGACACATTTCTGCATATTGCAGATTCTAAACTCCACCCAAAGGTAGCTGAAGGTAGACGGAATTTAAAGGAGTTGTCAACTTTTTGGTGACAATTTTTTTCTTACCTAAATGCTTATATTTTTGGTTTAAAAATCATTTTTGTAAAGAAAAAAATTCTAAATGAAAAATATTGAACTACTCTAACCTCTGAGTTACACTGTGGCTGCATAGTGGGGTACCTGAGAATCCATTAGTGAGCTCTTCCTGAATATCCAATATGAGAGTTTCTAAATTTGTATGTTTTTTTCCGATTTATGACCGCAGACCACATCAAAGTTGATCATACAGGGGGGGAAAAAGAGCTTGTAAAAGTCAAATGGTGCAAAAGTTTTAATAAAAAAAAACAATTGCAAAAAAAAAGACAAACAAACTTTATTGGTCTCTTCTTTCGAAAACCTCTTTAAAAATTTTGGAAAAAGGAAACCACCAGTGGAATGCGCGAGCCCGGTCTATGCCAAAACACCTGTAAATATTTTAGAAGCTTGCGTTGGCCATAGGATACCTAAGACGAGGCTTGTACCGTGGGGCGGATATTGTGTTCCTTGCACATTAGGCACGTTCTCCTCGGCCGGCTGAAGGGCTCTGCGCCTCTATTGATACAGAAGTGGTGGTAATTAGTCACGGCGAAGGAATGGCCGTCTGGAATTCTCAGGCTGGATTTCTGCATTATTTACCATGCGTTCAAGCTGAGTAAATATTGCGTAAAATCTACTACACAATCATCTCTCGGGGATGAAATGCTGCAATGTTGTTTTGCTTATTACACGGCGAAAGAATGTAGAATCTTGAGACATAAACCTTTGTCCGTAATGGGAAGTGGATCAGGTATGCCGGGATTGATCAGAATTACTTAAGGGGTATTCTCGTATTTAAAAAGTATGGATCATCCACAGAATACGCCAGAAATATCTGGTAGATGCACCTCCTGGCTCTGGGATCCATGCCTGTCTCGAGAACTGGGGCCCCTCTTGCTCCGCTGGGAATAAAGATTTGATTGCGCATGCGCAAAGGTCCATAAAAATTGTTGCACATACTTCCATCTTTCTTCCTTAACTCCAAGGGCATTTTGAAAATAGGTGGTCTAGCAGGTTTTGCTAATTTAGGAACTCTGTTCTATGGTAATTGAAAGCTGCACATGCGCTGCCACCTCTCCATTTCTAGTGGCAGAAGAGGGAATCCTTTACTTTGAGATTGATGCTTGTCCAAACATGCACTACCAGCTCTCTGTTTCTCGCGGCAAGCATGCACTTACACCTCTCCGTCCTCATGTCAAGTGTGCACTGACACCTCTCCATTCCTCAATTCCTTATGCCAAGCATGCACCGCCACCTCTCCATTCCTTATGCCAAGCATGCGCCGCCACCTCTCCATTCCTTATGCCAAGCATGCGCCACCATCTCTCCATTCCTTATGCCAAGCATGCGCTGCCACCTCTCCATTCCTTATGCCAAGCATGCACTTCTACCTCTCCATTCCTTATGCCAAGCATGCGCCGCCACCTCTCCATTCCTTATGCCAAGCATGTGCCGCCACCTCTTTATTCCTTATGCCAAGCATGCACTGCCACCTCTCCATTCCTTATGCCAAGCATGTGCCACCACCTCTCCATTCCTTATGCCAAGCATGCACTGCAACCTCTCCATTCCTTATGCCAAGCATGCGCTGCCACCTCTCCATTCCTTATGCCAAGAATGTGCCGCCACCTCTCCATTCCTTATGCCAAGAATGCGCCGTCACCTTGCCATTCCTTATGCCAAGTATGCACTGCCATCTCTCCATTCCTTATGCCAAGCATGCGCCGCCACCTCTCCATTCCTTATGCCAAGTATGCGCCATCACCTCGCCATTCCTAATGCCAAGTGTGCGCCATCACCTCGCCATTCCTAATGCCAAGTATGCACTGCCACCTCTCCGTTCCTTGTGCCAAGCATGCACTGCCACCTCGCCATTCCTTATGCCAAGCATGCGCTGCCACCTCTCCATTCCTTGTGCCAAGCATGCGCTGCCACCTCTCCATTCCTTATGCCAAGAATGCGCCGTCACCTTGCCATTCCTTATGCCAAGTATGCACTGCCATCTCTCCATTCCTTATGCCAAGCATGCGCCGCCACCTCTCCATTCCTTATGCCAAGTATGCGCCATCACCTCGCCATTCCTAATGCCAAGTGTGCGCCATCACCTCGCCATTCCTAATGCCAAGTATGCACTGCCACCTCTCCGTTCCTTGTGCCAAGCATGCACTGCCACCTCGCCATTCCTTATGCCAAGCATGCGCTGCCACCTCTCCATTCCTTGTGCCAAGCATGCGCTGCCACCTCTCCATTCCTTGTGCCAAGCATGCGTTGCCACCTCTCTAATTCTATGGGAGTTACTAAAAATTGTTCAGCATACTTGCAGCTCTCTTCCTTAATCCCAAGGATGTTTTGAAAATAGCTAGTCCAGCAGACTCTGTTGTTTTAGGGACTGTCATTAAAGTGAATGGAAAGCCGTACATGCGTTGCCACCTCTCCATTTCTGGTGGCACGAGATGGAATCCGTTTCTTCTAAATGGGTGCTTATGTAAAAATACGCTACCACCTCTCCATTCCTAATGGCAAGTATACACTGCGACCTCTCTATTCCTCGTGGCAAGCATAAACTGCCACCTCTCTATTCCTCGTAGCAAGCATGTGCTGCTACCTCTCCATTCCTTGTGCCAAGCATGCACTGCCACCTCTCCATTTTTGGTGACACGAGATGGCATCCTTTTCTTCGAGATGGGTGTTTGTCCAAGATTGCCCTGCCACCTCCCCATTTCTCATGGAAAGCATGAGTTTCCACCTCTCTGTTCCTTGTGCAAAGCATGCGCTGCCACCTCTCCATTCCTGGTGATACGAGATGGCATCCCTTTCTTTGAGATGGGTGCTTGTCCAAGCTTGCACTACCACCTCTCCAATCCTCATGGTAAGCATTCCCTACCACCTCTCCATTCCTCGTGGCAAGCACACGTTCCCACCTCTCTGTTCCTTCTACCAAGCTTATGCTACCAGCTCTCCATTCTTGGTGACACGAGATGGCATCCTTTTCTTCCAGATAGGTGCTTGTCGAAGATTGCATCCCCATTCCTCATATCAAGAATGTGTTCCCACCTCTCTGTTCCTTGTGCAAAGCATGCGCTGCCATCTCTCCATTCCTGGTGGCAAGAGATGGGATTCCTTTTTTCAAATGAGAGTTTGTCCAAGGGGTAGGAACCTGTACTAAATTATGGACTATTCTGTGGTTATGCTTTACATGCCCGAGACTTGATCTGGTGGTAGAGGTTACATGGCACCTAGTTTCGTCAGTTTTAAGGTTTAGGAAGCTGGCAGAGATAAAGGTGGACATGTCTGATTGACATTCCGGAGGTGGATCCATACTGAAATACTAAAACTTTATCAGGGATGAATCACTCCGTGATTCACTAACAGATATTACTGATATCGATGGTTCTGGTTCTACAGTTGTAATGGAACAAAGGTAAAATCATGAACTGGGTTTTGATCATGCTGAATTTTTCAAAGTCGGTGGAGAAAAAGGTGGAAGTGGCTGATAGACACTCGGGAAATGTGTCCATATTGATATACCAAGATTGTATCCATGATGAATCAATCTCTCACTCCGTGATTCACTGACAGATATTACTCATGTCAATATTTCTGGTACTGGAGCTTAAATTGGACTGGGGGAAAATCATGCATTGGGTTTTGTCCATGTTGAGTTTTAGGAAATCATCGAAGATGGCAGACAGACTCCCGGAACTGTGTTCATACTAAAATATCAAGATCTTATCAAGAATGAATCACTCTCTCACTCCCTGATTGAATGATAAATGTTACTGATGTTGATATTTCTGGCACTGAAGCTTGAATGGGACGGGGGGAAATTCTTGAATGTGGTTTTTAATATGTTGAGTTTAAGGAAGCCGGTGGAGAAGAAGGTGGAGATAGATGATAGACACTCCGGAAATGTGAACCAAGATTTTATCCATGATGAATCACTCTCCAACTTCATGATTCACTGGCAAATATTACGGATGTTGATAGTTCTGGTAGTGAAGCTTGAATGGGACTTCAGAAAAATGATGAATTAGGTTTCGTCCATTTTGAGATTTAGGAAGTCGATAGAGAAGAAGGTGGAAATGACTGATAGAAGCTCCGGAAATGAGTTAATACTGAAATTCCAAGACCTTATCTGGAATGAATCACTCTCCCACTTCATGTTTCACTGACAGATATTCTTAATCTTTGTTGTTCTGAAAGTGGAGTTTGAATGGGTCTAGGGGAAAATAATTAATTGGATTTTGTCCATGTTGAGTTTTAGGAAGTCAGTGCTCATGGCTGATAGACACTGCCGAAATGTGTTCATACTGAAATACCAAGTCTTTATCAGGCATGAATCACTCTTCTCACTCAGCGATAATGACCAATATTACTGATATCAATAGTTCTGGTAGTTGAATTTACATGGGACTACAGAAAAATGATGAATTGGGTTTTGTCCATTTTCAGTTTTAGAAAGTCGATGGAGAAGAAGGTGGAGATGACTGATCGATGCTCCGGAAATTTGTTCATACGGGCATACCAAGACCTTAGCTGAAATGAATCACTCTCCTACTTCATGAGTTCATAGTTCTGATAGTTGAGCTTGAATGGGACTAGGAGAAAAAGATAATAGAGTTTTTCTGATGTTGAGGTGTCGGTAGTTATGGCTGATAGACGCTCCAGAAATGTGTTCAAAGCTTAATACCAAGACCTTATTACGAATGAATCACTTTCTCTCTCTGTTATTCATTAACAGATGATGTTTCTGCCATCAGAGTTTGGATGGGACATCTCAAAAATGATTAGTTCAGTTTTTTTCCATGTTGAGTTCTAGGAAATCAGTACTTATGGCTGATAGACACTCTGGAAATGTGTTCGTTCATACTTAAATACCAAGATTTTATTCTTTACGAATCACTGTCTCACTATGAGAGTTACTGATAGATTTTACTGATATTGATGGTTCTGTAATGGAGCTTGAATTAAACTAAGGGAAAATCATGAATTGGGTTATGGCTGATAGACACTGCCAAAATGTGTTCATACTGAAATGCCAAAACTTTATCACAGATGATAATCTCTCTCACTGTGTTTACTGACAGATATTACTGATATCTATAGTTCTGGTAGCAGAGCTTGAATTGAACTAAGGGAAAATCATGAATTTCGTTTGGTCACATTGAGTTTTAAGAAGTCAGTGCTTATGGCTGATAGACAATGCGGAAATGTGTTCATACTGAAATACCAAGGTATTATCAGAAATTAATCACACTGACGTCGATACTTCTGGTACTGGAGATAGAATGGGAATTCTGAAAAATGGTGAATTGAGTTTTGCCCATGTTGAGTTTTAGTAAGTCGGAGATTATGGCTGATAGACAATGCGGAAATGTGTTAATACTGAAATACCAAGAGTTTATCAGGGATGAATCACTCTCTCACTCTGTGATGCAATGACAAATATTACTGATGTTGATAGTTCTTGTAGTGGAACTTGAATAGGACTGCGGAAAAATCGTGAATTGTCTTGTTGAAATTTAGGAAGCCAGTTGGGTGTGGCTGATAGATGCTTCAGAAATGTGTTCATACTGCAATACCAAGGTATTAGCAGAAATGAATAACTCTGTTACTGCTTGATACACTAACAGATATGACTGATGTCGATAATTCTGGTACTGGAGGTAGAATGGGACTTCTGAAAAATGATGAACTCAGTTTTGTCCATGTTGAGTTTTAGTAAGTCGGAGATTATGGCTGATAGACAATGCAGAAATGTGTTCATACTGAAATACCAAGGTATTATCAGAAATTAATCACTCTATTACCCCGTGGCACACTAACAGATAGTACTAATGTTGATATTTCAGGTACTGGAGGTTGAATGGGACTTCTGAAAAATGATGAACTCAGTTTTGTCCATGTTGAGTTTTAGTAAGTCGGAGATTATGGCTGATAGACAATGCGGAAATGTGTTCATACTGAAATACCAAGGTATTATCAGAAATGAATCACTCTATTACCCCGTGGCACACTAACAGATAGTACTAATATTGATATTTCTGGTACTGGAGGTTGAATGAGACTTCTGAAAAATGATGAACTCAGTTTTGTCCATGGCTGATAGACAATGCAGAAATGTGTTCATACTGAAATACCAAGACTTTATCAAGGATGAATCACTCTTCTCACTGTGTGATTCACCCACTTATATTACTGATAGATGCAATAAACTGGCTGTAAATGATGTCTGGCCTTGATGAACACTGATGCACAGGCCGGAGAGCTCTCCTATGTGGTTGGGGATGTTATGACTATGCTGGGCAGCTTAGCTTCAATCAGCCATTAGATTTTATCATGGAATCTCGACCTCAACATTCAAGAGCGGAGAGAAGTGCTCGGCACTAATCTGATGCTACATTGTCTGCGGCCTCATTGTGTATCTTGGTGGTTGAGACGCTAAACGTGGTTGTCATATGGAAGTTATTTCAATGGTATTGTTATTTTTACAGTGTAATTCCTCCAGTCAATCACGAGATCCCCCCTTTAACCTTGTGTGTTTAATGCCTGAACTTTTTTGTTGGTGGAAATTCCCAAGCTCTCAGGTAGACGTGCGAACTGCGATGATTCACTGCATCGCTGTCTATGCTCACGACTCATTCCTTATTGGTACACGGATTTGCTGACTGTCAGTAATTTTCCTGACAGGCGTTGAAATTTAAGTAAAGGCTCCATTTTGGAAACACAGTTTGCAGCATTCCACAATTTGGGGTCACGCCCTTGGCGCTATTACGGATTTGTGTTGTGCGGCCGCCATGGTCGCAAACTGGACCTTCATGTACATGAATGTCTGGAATCTCAACAACCCCTCAATGGCACTGTAATATGGGCACTGTTCTACTTTTATACACTGGCATGTGGTCACTGTGTGGTACTAACTATATGGTACTGTTATGTGGTCATTGAATGACGCTGTTATGTGGTCATTGTATGACGCTGTTATGTGGTCTCTGTATGACGCTGTTATGTGGTCACTGTATGACGCTGTTATGTGGTCACTGTATGACGCTGTTATGTGGTCACTGTATGGCACTATTATAAGATCATTGTATGGCACGATTATGTGTTCACTGTAAGGCACTATTATGTGGTCACTGTTGGACGCTATTATGTGGTCAATGTGTGTCACTCTTATGTGGTCACTGTATGACACTGTTACTTGGTTACTGGATGTCTCTATTATGTGGTCACTGCTGGCACTATTATGTGGTCACTGTATGGCACTATTATGTGGTCACTGTATGGCACTATTATGTGGTCACTGCTGGCACTATTATGAGGTCACTGTATGGTACTATTATGAGGTCACTGTATGGCACTATTATGAGGTCACTGTATGGTACTATTATGAGGTCACTGTATGGCACTATTATGTGGTCACTGTATGGCACTATTATGTGGTCACTGTATGGCACTATTATGTGGTCACTGTATGGCACTATTATGAGGTCACTGTATGGCACTATTATGAGGTCACTGTATGGTACTATTATGTGGTCACTGTATGGCACTATTATGAGGTCACTGTATGGCACTATTATGTGGTCACTGTATGGCACTATTATGTGGTCACTATATGGCACTATTATGTGGTCACTATATGGCACTATTATGTGGTCACTATATGGCACTATTATGTGGTCACTGTATGACGCTGTTATGTGGTCACTGTATGGCACTATTATGTGGTCACTGTATGGCACTATTATGAGTTCACTGTATGGCACTATTATGTGGTCATTGTATGGCACTATTATGTGGTCACTGTATGGCACTATTATGTGGTCACTGTATGACGCTGTTATGTGGTCACTGTATGGCACTATTATAAGATCATTGTGACTATTATGTGGTCACTGTAAGGCACTATTATGTGGTTACTATAGGACACTATCATGTGGTCACTGTATGACGCTGTTATGTGGTCACTGTATGGCACTATTATAAGATCATTGTGACTATTATGTGGTCATTGTATGGCACTATTATGTGGTTACTATAGGACGCTATCATGTGGTCTCTGTAGGGCACTATTATGTGGTCACTGTACGGCACTACTATGTGGTCAATGTATGGCACTATTATGTGGTCACTGAATAACACTATTACTTGGTTACTAAATGTCACTATTATGCGGTCACTGCATGGCACTATTATAAGATTACTGTATGGTACTATCATGTGGTCACTGTACGGCACTATGTGGTCACGGTATGGTACTATTATGTGGTCACTGTACGGCACTCTTACATGGCCAATGTATGGTACTCTTATGTGGTCACTGTATGACACTATTAGTTGGTTACTGAATGTCGCTATACACTCTATGGCACATTATGCAGGGGCGGACATATCATTCGTGGAACCGGTGCAAGGGCCTAATAGGTTGGAGGCCCATTTCTACCTCTAAAGCAATTCTAATTGTGCATTTTGATGAATCATTGGACTGAAATGGACCCATATACTGAGTTTGCACAGGGCTCATTATCTGTGTCCGCCAGTGCTATTATATGGTCACTGTATGACATGAATATGTGGTCACTATATGGCACTATTATGTGGTCACAGTATTTTAGTGTTGTGTGTTTATGTTCACTGTATTACACAATTATGTGGTCACTATTACTTGGTCATTGTATGTCACTATTATCTGGTCACTGTATGTCACTATTATTTGGTCACTGTATGGCACTGTTATGTGGTCACCGTATGCCAGTGTTGTGTGTTCTCTGCATAGCACAATTATGTGGTCACTGTATGGCACTATTATGTGATCACTGTATGGTACTATTATGTGGTCACTGTGTGTAGCTAAATCTATGCACTGGTATGTGGCCGCTGTGTTGTTGTAGTTATATGAGCACTGTTTTTTGGTCACTGTATGGTGCTAATTATATAGGCACAATATGACACTGCTATGTGGTTACTGTACGGTACTAATTATGTAAAGCTGTATGGCATTGTTATGTTACCACTATGTTGTACTGATTATATAGGTATTATTTAGTGGTCACTGTTTGGTGCTAATTATGCTTATTATGACAATGTTATGTAGATAATGTGTAGTACTAATTTTAAAGGCACTGAATGGCAGCGTTATGTGGTCAATGTATGGTACTGATTATATGAGCACTGTGTGGCATTGTTATGTGGTCACTGTATGATAATATAAGCACTGTATGGCATTGTTATGTAGTCACTGTATGGTACTGACTATATAAACACTGTATGGCATTGTTATGTGGTCACTGTATGATACTGACTATATAGGCACTGTGTGGCATTGTTATGTGGTCACTGTATGGTACTGACTATATAAGCACTATATGGCATTGTTATGTGGTCACTGTATGATACTGACTATATAGGCACTGTATGGCATTGTTATGTGGTCACTGTATGATACTGACTATATAGGCACTGTGTGGCATTATCTGGTCACTGTATGATAATATAAGCACTGCATGGCACTGTTATGTGGTCACTATTATGGTACTGACTATATAAGCACTGTATGGCATTGTTATGTGGTCACTATATGGTACTGACTATATAGGCACTGTATGGCATTGTTATGTGGTCACTATATGGTACTGACTATATAGGCACTGTATGGCATTTTTATGTGGTCACTATATGGTACTGACTATATAGGCACTGTATGGCATTGTTATGTGGTCACTGTATGGTACTGACTATATAAGCACTATATGGCATTGTTATGTGGTCACTGTATGATACTGACTATATAGGCACTGTGTGGCATTGTTATGTGGTCACTGTATGGTACTGACTATATAAGCACTATATGGCATTGTTATGTGGTCACTGTATGATACTGACTATATAGGCACTGTGTGGCATTATCTGGTCACTGTATGATAATATAAGCACTGTATGGCACTGTTATGTGGTCACTATATGGTACTGACTATATAAGCACTGTATGGCATTGTTATGTGGTCACTATATGGTACTGACTATATAGGCACTGTATGGCACTGTTATGTGGTCACTATATGGTACTGACTATATAAGCACTGTATGGCATTGTTATGTGGTCACTATATGGTACTGACTATATAGGCACTGTATGGCATTGTTATGTGGTCACTATATGGTACTGACTATATAGGCACTGTATGGCATTGTTATATGGTCACTATATGGTACTGACTATATAGGCACTGTATGGCATTGCTTTGTGGTCACTATATGGTACTGACTATATAAACACTGTATGGCATTGTTATGTGGTCACTATATGGTACTGACTATATAGGCACTGTATGGCATTGTTATGTGGTCACTATATGGTACTGACTATATAGGCACTGTATGGCATTGTTATGTGGTCACTATATGGTACTGACTATATAGGCACTGTATGGCATTGTTATGTGGTCACTATATGGTACTGACTATATAGGCACTGTATGGCATTGTTATGTGGTCACTATATGGTACTGACTATATAGGCACTGTATGGCATTGTTATATGGTCACTATATGGTACTGACTATATAGGCACTGTATGGCATTGTTATGTGGTCACTATATGGTACTGACTATATAGGCACTGTATGGCATTGTTATGTGGTCACTATGTGGTACTGACTATATAGGCACTGTATGGCATTGTTATGTGGTCACTATGTGGTACTGACTATATAAGTACTGTATGGCATTGTTATGTGGTCACTATGTGATACTGACTATATAAGCACTGTATGGCATTGTTATGTGGTCACTATGTGGTACTGACTATATAAGCACTGTATGGCATTGTTATGTGGTCACTATGTGGTACTGACTATATAGGCACTGTATGGCATTGTTATGTGGTCACTATATGGTACTGACTATATAGGCACTGTATGGCATTGTTATGTGGTCACTATGTGGTACTGACTATATAGGCACTGTATGGCATTGTTATGTGGTCACTATGTGGTACTGACTATATAAGCACTGTATGGCATTGTTATGTGGTCACTATGTGGTACTGACTATATAGGCACTGTATGGCATTGTTATGTGGTCACTATGTGGTACTGACTATATAGGCACTGTATGGCATTGTTATGTGGTCACTATGTGGTACTGACTATATAGGCACTGTATGGCATTGTTATGTGGTCACTATATGGTACTGACTATATAGGCACTGTATGGCATTGTTATGTGGTCACTATATGGTACTGACTATATAGGCACTGTATGGCATTGTTATGTGGTCACTATATGGTACTGACTATATAGGCACTGTATGGCATTTTTATGTGGTCACTATATGGTACTGACTATATAGGCACTGTATGGCATTGTTATGTGGTCACTATATGGTACTGACTATATAAGCACTGTATGGCATTGTTATGTGGTCACTATATGGTACTGACTATATAAGCACTGTATGGCATTGTTATGTGGTCACTATATGGTACTGACTATATAGGCACTGTATGGCATTGTTATGTGGTCACTATGTGGTACTGACTATATAGGCACTGTATGGCATTGTTATGTGGTCACTGTATGGTACTGACTATATAAGCACTGTATGGCATTGTTATGTGGTCACTATATGGTACTGACTATATAGGCACTGTATGGCGCACTTTTAGCTGGTCAAAGTGGTAGTTCCTATACAGGCACTGTATGGTAATGTTACTTCACACAGTCACTTTATGGCAGTGTTGTGGGGGTAGAGTATGGCACTGTTACGTTGGCATTGGATGGTGGGATTATTTAGGCAACGTACGACAGCATTATGCCGTGTAGTGCCCCATACCACAGATTTTGAGCTTTCCCCGATGGTTTTGGACATATTGGCGGTCTTGGTGTCACCCCCCCCCCCCCTTCCCATCTCCACTGTAAGTGGCTTTTAAGGACATGAGGATTAAGCTCCTTCTGAGATTTGGTGTTGTCACAACATGCTCGGCGAGGCCCTCGCACTGTAAATATCTCTTGTTTCTTCAGCACCAGACAGAGCACTTAATGCACAGAACAAAATGGCTGCCCCCTCCCCATTCCCTCCTTTTACAATAATGCCACCAGGACAGGACTGTAATCCTTATCCGCAGTGTAAAGAAACAAAAATGCACTAAAAGACGCAAAAATGTCCTGCCATTTCCAGGTCACAACAGTTGATGGGTTACAATGAAAGATAAACAGGCAGCCCGGATCACCCCTGCCAAAAAAAATGGTGGCTACCAGTCATGTGAGGTGTCATTGGAGTGAATGTGACCGAGCTGTAATATCACACACAACCTGTGGACAGGAGTGGCGCAGTTTATGGAAACATGTTGTGATTTTTGTATATAAGCTTAATCCTTATATAATTAAAAGTATGGTTGATTTTAGTATGTAGAGGTCAGGTTGGGGTTACTATAAGGCCTAGGTTACATTTAGGATACTTAAAGGGTTCTTCCCACTTTTATAAATGGGGTCTCGTTGGATAGAGCTTATAAATACAATCAATTTTGCAATTTACTGCTTATTAAAATCTTAAGCCATTCTTGAAATATTAGCACTTTTGTATTGTTTACATCTCGTTGCCTTGGATACCAACCATCACTGCTATAGAGCAAAACATGCACGGTGCTTTTAAACTTTTTTGTATTGAGCTTGTAAGTACTGTTTTGAAACCTGCCAGAGCATGCTGTTACCCCATAATCCTTGCCAGCTTCAGCGTAGTGCTTACAACTCAGAAATCAGTGGTATTTGGTTTCCATGGCAACAACCTGTAAACAAAATAAAACTGTTAATATCTCAAAAACGGCTGAAAATTTTAACAAGCAGTAAATTGCAAAAGTGCTTATTTTTACCAGCCCTATGCAACAGAATCATTATATGAAGATGATATATAAAGATGGGAAAATCCCTTTAAGCAGTAATGCCATATGTTTGTGCGTCCCCACGTGGGGCAACCACCAATGCCTCTAGAGGAGAATACCTCTATTGTAAGGAAAAAGAGATACAGTATAGGCCCATATAGATGCCACATTGTAGATCTACACACCCTGGATCTGAAATAACGCGATTATCAGGATGTTTTTTGCGGGAAGTGATCAATGGCCGCCATTACCAATCCTTTAGGGTTGGTCACCAGTTTAGGACCGGCGTTGTGTGTACTCTTGCGTTTCACCTCTGATAGCTCCTTTTATTTCTTTCTAGAGCTTTGTCATCTGTGGTGGCTTTGGGAGCAAATATAATCTGCAACAAGATTCCAGGGTTGGCGCCTCGGCAAAGAGCCATCTGCGAGAGCCGCCCGGATGCCATTATAGTTATTGGAGAAGGGGCACAGATGGGGATCAATGAATGTCAGTATCAGTTCCGGTTCTCCAGATGGAATTGCTCGGCACTTGGAGAGAGGACGGTCTTCGGACAAGAGCTACGAGTAGGTAAGCGATTTCTATCCCTATGGGGGGGAGGGTGGTGGGCAAAATTGATGAGGAAATTATTTTTTTTTACATGTATGTAATATTATTTTACTACTGGTATAGTAACATTGTCCACACGTGCCAACTTTTTGTTTTTTGAGGCAGTTTTCAAGGAGGATTAGCTCCAACAACTCTTTAAAAAAGAAAAAAAAAGGTACGCCTGAACGTAGCCTTCAAAATTGTGCTTTGAAACTTCTTGTGATGCTAGCCACTACTTACGGGGAGTGTGGGGAGGAGCGTAGTCAGGAAAGCCGGGGTCTGGTAACGGGAAGACTCGTATGAGCACAAGGACTAAACTGAGGCGTAGTCAGGGTCAATATCCAAGGGTCAGAAATCCAGGAGAACACATATCAGGTTCAGGGAGAACACAGAGATGTGGTCAGGTAATGGTCAAAGGGTTAGAATACCAGGAGAGCACGTAATACATTCAGGGGAGAAGCAGAGACGTGGTCAGGTAATGGTCCAAGGTCAAAAGCCAGGAGGTCACGACAGGAAAAGAGGACAGGCAGAGAGAAGTCAAATAACAGTTCGGGGCCAGAGAGCAAAGATCAGAACACTAACAGAGACACTAGCCAACAGCCCAACTGCAGAACCAGAATATACAACTGGCGATGTCCTGGGCGATCATACTCAGTAACGAAGTTTGAGCAATTACCAGGAAGATGGGACACCTGAGTAATCAGCACCAACATGGAATCCTGAGCTGTCAAACACACTGTTAGCTAGTAACACAGGAAAGTGCAGCAGAGCATCTCCAAAGGCAAGATGCTCTGCAGAGAGGAATCGTAACACTTCTATTTTTGGGGAGGGGTAATCCAATATAAATTTCATTTATTGAGTTTTTGCATGGTTTTTTTTTTCCTCCCGGTCTTCGAAGCCTGATGGAATTTGCTCCAAACTTTGCACCATCAAATCAAAAGCCTGCAAAAAAAAAACCTTCAGGAGAAGACACTCCAAAAAATCTTCCTAATTGTTCCTGTTAAAGAAAAACTCAAAAATTGTCCCCTAAAAAGGAGCTTCTGATTTAAAGGTCATTAATTTTTTAACCCCTCATAAAACTACATGTTAGGATAGACTAGAGTATGTGCACACTGAGGGTTTTTTAGAAGTTTTTGGAGCAGAAACTCATCAAATCCTCCTCAAAAACTCAAAACTCTTCAAAAATTGGGAAGTTGGCTATGTGAACACAGTATTTTGAAGAGTTTATGGAGCATAAACTGAGCGGAAACTCTTCAAAAACTCAAAACTCTTCAAAAATTTGGAAGTTGGCTATGTGAACACAGTATTTTGAGGAGTTTATGGAGCAGAAACTGAGCGGAAACTCTTCAAGTCCTCAAAATCTCAAAATTCTTCAAGAACTTGGAAGTTGGCTATGTGCACACTGTTGTACACGATGCTCTTTGTTAATGGAGTAATGAATAGAAAATGTTAAATAAGATAGACTGGGAGTATGTGCACATTGAGGGGGGGGGGGTTTAGAAGTTTTTGGAGCAGAAACTGAGTGGAAACACTTCAAATCCGCCTCAAAATCTCAAAACTCTTCAAAAACTTGGAAGTTGGCTTTGTGAACACAGAGTATTTTGAAGAGTTTATGGAGCAGAAGCTGAGCGGAAACTCTTCAAAATCTCAAAACTCTTCAAGAACTTGGAAGTTGGCTATGTGCACACCATTGTACACAATGCTCTTTGTTAATGGAGTAATGAATAGAAAATGTTAAATAGGATAGGCTGGGAGTATGTGCACATTGAGGGGTTGGTTTTTTTTTAGAAGTTTTTGGAGCAGAAACTGAGTGGAAACTCTTCAAATCCGCCTCAAAATCTCAAAACTCTTCAAAAACTTGGAAGCTGGCTTTGTGAACACAGAGTATTTTGAAGAGTTTATGGAGCAGACACTGAGCGGAAACTCTTCAAAAACTTGGAAGCTGCTATGTGTACAAAATATTTTGAGGAGTTTATGGAGCAGAAACTGAGAGGAAACTCTTCAAAAACTCTTAAAAAGGCAAAATATCTCAAAAACGTTGAGGTTCTGCTCAGTTTTCCCTAAAACCCCCCAAAAACTCAGCAAAAAGACTCCACGTCAATATACCCTTAGAGACACCCCAAAAAAGAGTGTTAAGTTATAGAGCGAATTCCAACATTCAAAAGTTATTACCAAACACTTGGACCCCCCCCCTCAAGGATCTGGATTTTTAAATGCCACCACCAGAGTGCATGATGCTCTTTGTTAATGGAGTAATGAGTAGAGAATGTTAACCAGGACAAGAGCGACCACTAACTGGTCATTGTGAGTGCAGAAGAGGTAGAGAGACCGTGATTGTATTTTGCAGGTCAATGTCCAAATGGGAACATTTCGACAGGGCGAATGAGCCTTCCCTAGTGCCGCATGCTAAAATTGTGCACCAACTATCATAGTGCCCTTTCTTGCATCATCCAAGCTGGTGGCTTTTTTTTCCTCACTGTGCCATTTTGAGTGGGGTACAATACATATCTGAATGCCTTCTATATGTGATGCTATACAACCTTTGGAGTGAGGAGGTCCAGGCCTGGTTGGTCATCTGAAGAGCAAATTTGGGAATAGTTATTTTGGGATTGATTAGTCCAAATTGCCAAAAAAATTAGATTCCAAATATTGAAAGTGTCCCGAAAAGACGTTCATTATGTTCTGAGGTCTCTTCAGATTCCAAAGCAATAGTGGATGGAGTGGAAGGAATGAGTTAAAAAAAAACCCCTAAAAAACACTATAGTCAACTGTCCTAGGTCCCCTCCTCAACTGTCATGGTGGAGAAGCTCCCCGCCAGATTCTCTGTAGTGGAGCAGCTCCCCACCAGGTTCTCCATGGTGGAACAGATCCCCGCCAGGTTCTCCATTCTGGAGCAGATCCCTGCCAGGTTCTCTGTAGTGGAGCAGATCCCCGCCAGGTTCTCTGTAGTGGAGCAGCTCCCCGCCAGGTTCTCTGTGGTGGAGCAGCCCTCCGCCAGGTTCTCCATGGTGGAGCAGCTTTCTGCCAGGTCCTCCATGCCGGAGAAGCTCCCCGCCAGGTTCTCCGTGGTGGAGCAGCTATCCACCAGGTTTTCCATAGTGGAGCAGCTACCCACCAGGTTCTCCGTGGTGGAGCAGCTACCCACCAGGTTCTCTGTGGTGGAGCAGATCCCCACCAGGTTCTTCGTGGTGGAGCAGTTCCTAGCCAGGTTCTCCATGGTAGTGCAGCTCCCCACCAGGTTTTCCGGTCTTCTGGTCTTCTACAAGATCAAAGAAAATCCAAAGCTACTACAAGAGGACAAATTGATACTCTCCTATCCCCTTCACTACTGGGTGGAGAATACAGTTGGATATTGACCTCTAACTGATGGGCCAAATGAATATGGCGCACTTCCAGTTGCCATTTATGCAAAATTGCCGCCACCATTGAATGGAAAAATTGTGAACATAATTTTTTTTAGATTTGGATATAGATTTCATAAGGCCTGGCTTAAAATAAGCTTCAGGAAAGGAAACAGAGAAAACAATGTCAGTACATATGTATTTAAGGTGAAGCTAAAAAAAATAGCCTTTAGACCTCCATTGGGCTCCAAAGCCCATCAAAGGCAGAGAGGGAACGCTCCAGGAAATGTGCTCCTTTTATGGTGGTGGGGAATGTGTCCCGTTGACAGTTCAGGCCTTAGGATATAGAAGGAGAGGTTACTTATCCGTACAAGCAGTGATGATGCCTATGGCTAAGGAATGTATCTATTTGGATGTTTACGTAAAGTTTTCCACAGATATGTCAAGTAGCGATGTTGGATTAGGTTCGGTTCATGACCCTTTGGTCAGTTCTAGTTGTCATCTTCTACCTTAAGAAACAACTTCAAAGGCTAAAAGACTATACCACCATACTTCCTAGCCAGAACAACAGTGTCCGCATAACAAGCATGACCTCATAATGACAGGGTTTGGGATATCTCTACCTACAACAGTGCCCTCTATAAGGTTATAGTGGCTAAAATGCGCCCAAATTGGTCCGCCAATTTTGCACTCTCACAAAAATCACCCAATATTACTAACAACCATCAGTGTGCCCAAAAAGAATTTCCCCTCTATACAGAATCAAAGTGGTGTTTACTTAAAGATGATAGGTCACTTGTTACAAATATGTCATTTTATTAGCTGGTATGAAAGCCACTGTTCTCCTGAATCCGGAGATGTTTTTCTTTTCTTCCTACGCCTCTCCGTTCCTGAGATATGGCTCTCTATTTACGGTACATAAATCTAGTCTTGTTAGCCAACTGGGTGACTTCCTCCTGAACACGCCCATAGGAAATACTTAAGGACCACTCCCACTTGGCTTAAAAGACAAGATTTATATACTGAGAAGAAAGGACCATATCTCAGGAATGGAGAGGCACAGGAACAAAAGAAAAACAACGCCGAATTCGGGAGAACAGCGGCGTTTACACCAGGTTAAAAAAAATATGTATTTATGTCACGTCACAAGTCCACTTTAAGGGGGTTTTCGGGGAGTGATCAGTGGAGGGGCCCAGAGTCTTCTCCACTGAGTTAAAAAAAAAAACCAAACAAACAAAAACATGGACTTTGGGAATCCCTACCGGGAAGAGTCACCTCTTCATATCTCATCTTTTCTCCCATCCATACTTGTATATCATCTTATCCCAGTCTTTGATGTGTTTAGCACAATTATCTCTTACAATCCCATCAGGTGACATTGCATTTGTCGCACTCAGTCAGCGTTGTGCTGGAGAGCGTTTCTGTTCCGCTTACAATCCTTTGACCCAAACACAAAAATCTTTCTTCTAATCAGTCATCTAATATATAAAGCTGAATGTGTGTGTGTGTGTGTGTGTGTGTGTGTATATCCGGGATTGGCATCTGCACCGTCGCAGCTACAGCCACAAAATTTTGCACACTCACACGTGTGGACCCCGAGAGCGTCATAGACTATGTTTTGAAGGGAAATTTTAACCCCGCGCTTTACAGTTATTAGTCAAAAAACCTGCCTACATTAAAGCGAATGGAGCTGGGAGCACAGTGCAGCCAGAACTTCAGAAGAATGCGCAGCCACGCCCTTATATGGAATGTTGGCGTGTCACAATGCAGCCAGGGAAAGAGACAGACACAGCCAGGGAAAGAGGCAGATACAGACAGGGTAAGAAACAGACATAGACAGGGTAAGAGACAGACACAAAGAGACAGACACAGACAAAGAGACAGACTGACAGGGAAAGAGACAGACACAGACAAAGAGACAGAGACAGACACAGGGAAACAGACAGACAGGGAAAGAAAGGGAAAGAGACAGACAGGGTAAGAGACAGACAAAGACAGGTAAAGAGACAGACAAAGAGACAGACACAGGTAAAGAAACAGAGGGAAAGAGGGAAAGAGACAGACAGGGAAAAAGAGGGAAAGAGACAGACAGGGAATGAGACAGACAGGTAAAGTGACAGATAGATAGACAGACAGGGAAAGAGATAGATAGACAGACAGGGAAAGAGATTGAGACAGACGGAGAAAGAGACAGACAGACAAAGAGATAGAGAGAGAGACAGAGAGATATATACAGAGGGGGAGACAGACATTATAATTACATTTCTATCTATTTGTGTTGTGGTGTTTGTGTGCAGAATACATTTTTGTTAATACATTCTATTTTGTTAACAGCAGTTATTAACCCGGGCGAAGCCGGATAGTACAGCTAGTTGTTTATAAAGAAAGAACAGAATAACTCGGAGGACACTTATTGCATCTGATTGGCCTTTTTGAGGAGGATTCCATCTTTTACAGAAATTAGTTTAGCATGATGTAGAAGTGTACAAGTGTACTCTGCGCTATATGGCAGTTACTTTATTCATATTGTCACAAGGGAAATCGGGGCCCCTAACCTGATCCTCAGCCTAGGGGGCCCTGTGCTAGCTCTATTCTCAGAGATACCCCTAATGGTGGAAATATCTAAAGGCCCCGTTACACGCTACAATTTATCTGACGATCTCAGTAGTGATGTGACACGGCCAGATCGTAGTTACGATTTGCCGAAATCGCACAAAGGTTGTTTAGTGGCGGTCACACGTAGACATTGCACAAACGACACTACATCGTTCAGCGATATATTGTTTGACCAAGGCGGTCGTGTGGATGTTATTCGTCGTTGGCAGGTGTCAAACGTAGCAATATGTCTGCTGCGTGCCAAACGATGAACAGTATTTTGAAACTGAACGATGTGTCACCGATCAACGATTTTCAACCTATTTGCGATCATTCGGAGTCGCACGTAGGTGTCACATGCAACAACATCGCTAACGATGACGGAAGTGCCTCACGAAAACCGTGACCCCGACGACATATCGTCAGATAAATCGTAGCGTGTAATGGGGCCTTAAGTCTCCTTCCTGGCCCTACTCCTGACCAGCCCTGAACTTATATCTCCACCGGGGGGGGGTTTGGGGGCCGGGACAAGAGTAGACATTTTATTTGTTGGACAATCCCTTTAAGGCTTAAGGTGGAATTTAATTAAGATGGTGAGATGGCTTTAGTAATATGACAGCACCAAGACATGGCCTTAATCTTCTGAGTCTTGGTGCAAAATATACAAGGACTTCCTGGAACAGATGAAGGAATGAAGAGCGGTCAGATGAAGACTATATATGATTTTGTGTTCTTCAGCTCTTGATGAGATTTTACGGTGATGACCATGATGGTATGTTATGGTCATAGTTTCCGTTACGCAATCACTATGAAAGAATTCCTTATTAGCTTATGGCTTCTGAAGGCATGAATGGATACGTCCTCATTCCTCCTGTGTTGTGGACGAGTTTGTAAATGGTGTATGATGTTGTTAGGTGTGTCCAGGTAATAATGCATCAGTTGTGAATGAATGAGAAGTAAAGCTGGTGGTGATGCTATAGGATTCAGCAATGAAAGGTGGCTTCTTTGATATTTCGAGACACCCCCCCGTGTGATATAGGTTTAGACAGCATCTAGTGTCACATAACACAGGCCCCACCTAGAGGTTCTGCATTTACACTACAAAGTGGTCATTAGGAGAAGAGACAAAGATAGTCTATTTTCTAACTAGAAGACCTGAGCAATCTGAAGATGGCCATACTTGTTAGTTCAATGCCAGCTCATCCCTTCCACATAGGTGGGATTGCTGGTCTTCTAATGTGTATGGGGGTGCCCCCAGCCTTGCCAAAGGCATAGCCAAGCGTGCAAGTTTCTGGTGGAGATGAATGAGTGTGGATCCCACCAGTTGGACCTCAACTGATGACCAGTGGACATTGTCTTATATCTCTGTCCTTCGATGGTTCTTTCATGACCAAAAGACTACGCCCATGAAGAGCTTAATGAACAGTTAGGTCACACACACACCCTACTACTCAATTCTAAGGGGGTCAATACCCAACAGATGGACCTCAATACACAGCTGGGCCCCAACCGATGACCAGTGGAGGTTGTCATATATCTCTGTCCATTGATGGTTCTATCATGACCAAAAGACTATGCCCATGAAGAGATTAATGCAGAATTTGGTCACACATACACCCTACTACTCAATTCTAAGGGGGTCAATACCCAGCAGATGGACCCCAATACACAGCTGGTCCCCAACCGATGACCAGTGGAGGTTGTCATATATCTCTGTCCATTGATGGTTCTTTCATGACCAAAAGACTACGCCCATGAGGAGCTTAATGGAGCAATTGGTCGCACATACACCCTTCTACTCAATTCTAAGGGGGTCAATACACAGCAAATGGACCCCAATACACAGCAGATGGACCCCAACTGATGACCAGTGGAGGTTGTCTTATATCTCTGTCTTTTGATGGTTCTTTCATGACCAAAAGACAATGACCATGAGGAGCTTGATGGAGCACTTGGTCACACATACACCCTGCTGCTCAATTCTAAGTGGGTCAGTACACAAGAGATAGCTGTTGGTCGAACTATCATTTGGCTGGCAGCCATCTCTCCCGACTCTTCCATACACAGGAGCATTTGTTCTCCTGAGCGCTTGTGTGTTCTGTCCTCCTCTTCTGGTAGAACTTACCTCACCGAGAACAAAAGGATCGTTAGGTCAAAATCGGACATGCTGGATCCTTATGTCTCCCGACATCATCTGTTGGGGTAAGTATGGTCTTAAAGAAATGAAGATAGTTGAGGATCGTCAAGTTGGGCTATCTTCATCAGTGCCAAGTTGCATGTCTGACCAGTTGCTCCATCCAACTCCCACTGGCATGGAGTCTTTTTGCCAGACTGAAATGAAGAATTTAAAGGGGGATACAATTCACACTTTCTGTTTCAGCAGTGTGACCTACTCAGTGGGGAAGGTAACCAAACACAAGACGAGACCCCCAAGGAGTAGACGGAAAGCATAAAAGGGCTTTCCAGTTTAGTAAAGTGAAACTATGCTTTACTCTCTATGATTATCCTGGTGTCATGCGGTGTTCGGCTCTGCACACGCCTGCTGGTGCGGTGTCGTCAGACTCTGTTCACACTACAGAGTCTGACAAGCAACCTGCCAGAATCGGGCGGGCATCGGCTGGTTCAGGTTCACTGGTCTTCAGCTCTGCAGAAGTTAATTCCTGCAGACTGGTGAGCAGGACCTAAGAGCTCAGGTTGCTGATTGCCAAGTGCATCTGTCGCTTCCCTATTTAAGGCACTGCCTCCTTCCAGGAGTTGCTGATGATAGCTTCAGTTTTTACTCCAGCGATCCCGGTCTTGGTGGTTATCCTGTTTATGGTGATCTGTGTTCTGTTTCTGAGTGGTGTGAGCGTTCCCCGGTTGTGCGTTACTTCGTCCCGTATCGTGTTGCCCCTCAGAACACATATTGTCTCTCCTGTGTGTGTTGAGTGCTGTCTGTACGAGTTTCCATTCTCCCTTGTCCGTGTCGTTTTGTGGGTTTTGTATTTGTGTTTTCCGGCCCGCCGTTTGGGTGTGGGAGAGGGGAGTAAAATCATGGTCTGGACAGGAGTTAGGGTCATGCTGGGGGCTCGAACCTGGTTACCGTTAAGCCTACCTCTCAAATAAGAGACAGCACAGGGTCACAACTCCTAGGGCCAGTCTAAGGGCCCCTGTCCTGTCTCCATATGCCCCGTGACACCAGGCGCATCTTTGAGTCTTCGCTCATTGTCTGCAGCACTAATAGTACATCGACAGCTCAGCAGCTCTGCCCGAGTTGATGGCACAACCCGCTGAACTCACTGATTGGCTGCAGCGGTATCAATGTGCCATCATCACTGTAGAAAGTAACAGACACCAGGAGCAGCGGCGGTGACTTAGAGCTGGATCTGAGGGTAGTGAGTAAAACCGGAAAACTCCTTTAAGCTACATATCTATATGGCAGTATTATTTTTGGCACTATATGGCAGTATTAAAGTCATTTGCTTGTATATGCTGTATTCATGCATAAAAATGTGGCTACAAGGGCCCATCCCTGCCACAGATGAGTGATGGAAATCTGGTAGCCAGGCGGTATTAATACCGCTATAATACACTAATAAACATAGTAGTTGTCTTCACATCCTAATGAGGCCATTTTCAAGGCTCCGTAGACATTTACGAAATAAAAAAAACAAGCTATAAAAATCAGTAATAATACGAAGCACGACAGGTATGCCAGGCTCAGCCGGGCTCAGCATAGTGGCCTCTTTTGTTATTGGTGCCAAAAATGATAATTTAAGGTCCATTTGCTGGTGCCAGAAATGAGGAGACTCTCGGGTCCAGAGAGATAACGGGATCAGGTAACAGATAGGGTTTAACCGTTATTTGTTTATTGCGCCATTATCTTTTCAATGAAGCAATTATCTTATAGCGGATTATTCACCGACCGCGGCCGAGAGGGAGAGAATCCAGACTTGTAATGGAAAGAAGGACACACAGAGGATGGAAATTAGGGAGAATATTGTAGAAAATGCATGGGGAGAACATACAAACTCCATCCAGGTGACTCCATAACTGCAAAGTCCAGACCTCCTCTGGTGACATCAACACTGCACCTGCCAGGGAATTCATATCACCAAGCACAATGCCGAGCCGTACATCACCAAGCACAATGCTGAGCTGTACATCACCAAGCACAATGCCGAGCCGTACATCACCAAGCACAATGCCGAGCCCTACATCACCAAGCACAATACCGAGCCGTACATCACCAAGCACAATGCCGAGCCGTACATCACCAAGCACAATGCCGAGCCGTACATCACCAAGCACAATGCCGAGCCGTACATCACCAAGCACAATGCCGAACCGTACATCACCAAGCACAATGCCGAGCCGTACATCACCAAGCACAATGCCGAGCCGTACATCACCAAGCACAATGCCGAGCCGTACATCACCAAGCACAATGCCGAGCCGTACATCACCAAGCACAATGCCGAGCCGTACATCACCAAGCACAATGCTGAGCCGTACATCACCAAGCACAATGCCGAGCCGTACATCACCAAGCACAGTGCCGAGCCGTACATCACCAAGCACAGTGCCGAGCCGTACATCACCAAGCACAATGCCGAGCCGTACATCACCAAGCACAATGCCGAGCCGTACATCACCAAGCACAATGCCGAGCCCTACATCACCAAGCACAATGCTGAGCCGTACATCACCAAGGACAATGCCGAGCTGTACATCACCAAGCACAATGCTGAGCCATACATCACCAAGCACAATGCTGAGCCATACATCACCAAGCACAATACCGAGCCGTACATCACTAAACACAATGCTGAGCCGTACGTCACCAAGCACAATGCCGAGCCGTACATCACCAAGCACAGTGCTGAGCCGTACATCACCAAGCACAATGCCGAGCCGTACATCACCAAGCACAATGCCGAGCCGTACATCACCAAGCACAGTGCCGAGCCGTACATCACCAAGCACAATGCCGAGCCCTACATCACCAAGCACAATGCCGAGCCATACATCACCAAGCACAATGCCGAGCCGTACATCACCAAGCACAATGCCGAGCCGTACATCACCAAGCACAATGCCGAGCCGTACATCACCGAGCACAATGCCGAGCCATACATCACCGAGCACAATGCCGAGCCGTACATCACCAAGCACAATGTTGAGCCGTACATCACCAAGCACAATGTTGAGCCGTACATCACCAAGCACAATGCCGAGCCATACATCACCAAGCACAATGCTGAGCCGTACATCACCAAGCACAATGCCGAGCCGTGCATCACCAAGCACAATGCCGAGCCGTACATCACCAAGCACAATGCCGAGCCATACATCACCAAGCACAATGCCGAGCCATGCATCACCAAGCACAATGCCGAGCCATACATCACCAAGTACAATGCCGAACCATACATCACCAAGAACAATGCCGAGCTGTCCATCACCAAGCACAATGCTGAGCCGTACATCACCAAGCACAATGCCGAGCCGTACATCACCAAGCATAATGCTGAGCCATACATCACCAAGCACAATGATGAGCCATACATCACCAAGCACAATGCTGAGCCGTACATCACCAAGCACAATGCTGAGCCATACATCACCAAGCACAATGCTGAGCCGTACATCACCAAGCACAATGTCGAGCCGTACATCAACAAGCACAATGCCGAACCGTACATCACCAAGCACAATGCCGAGCCGTACATCACCAAGCACAATGCCGAGCCGTACATCACCAAGCACAATGCCGAGCCGTACATCAACAAGCACAATGCCGAACCGTACATCACCAAGCACAATGCTGAGCCATACATCACCAAGCACAATTCTGAGCCATACATCACCAAGCACAATTCTGAGCCATACATCACCAACACAATTCTGAGCCGTACATCACCAAGCACAATGCTGAGTGTCGGATGGAGTGGTGTAATTTTGCCAACACCGGACATGTTCTGTGCAGTGATGGATCACGCTGTTCCATCTGATGGACGAGTTTGGGTTTGGTCAATGCCAGGAAAACCTTACCCGCCTGGACTGCATTGTGCCCGCTATACAGTAGCATCCATTGTATGTGACCCATTATATGGTACACAGCACATTCTGTTCTTCCCGCAGTGCCCTGGTATAAAGGATGGAAGTAAATCAATCACAGTAACCAAGAAAACTCAGGTTACAGTATGCGGACAACAAGTGGCCGATCTTTATTGTCTAGACGAGAGGCTGAGTCTCCATCCAAGCTACATTTTTGGGGGGCATTTTTACCCTTTAAGTGGTTATAGACCAGTGTCATCTGGCACTGAAAGGGTGGATCTGGTTCACCTTCGGGGATACGCTCCCATAAAGCAGTATGGCCGCTTCTTGTACATATAATTACATAATGATCTGTGAATGAAGTCTGCGAGCAGCCGTGAAGAGAACCTCATTTTACTTTACAGCCTCCAGTAATTTCTTATTGAGCTGCCCAAACGCTATTGTGTGGAGATGATGGGTGTTGTACTCCGGCCAAGACCTATGTAAACAGCGTATTTATACAAGAGTCATTTGTTGGCATGGAGCGGAGATTCCCAAACTAATCCTTAGTGATGGCTGAACAGACCTTATCTATTCAGTAATGACTAGTAATCAGGGGTCCACAAAGCAAGTACAGAACAGACGATGCCCCGCTCATTGTTTACCCGCTCGAGTGTAGTTAATTCCTTCCAGCACTGAAAGGGTTAAGGTTCCTTTCTATCCTGCAGTGATCTAACAGGTAGTTGTAATCTCAGCTGCAGCCACTCCCTTCTGCTATAAGTATCCACTCCTCACTCCTTCCTATGGCGGATATAGCTCATACCTATGCTGTCCATGTTGAAGGAGCTAGTCATCACATTGCAGTGCTGTTGTTTCTGTTGCAGCTACAAAGTTTCCTGCTGAAACTAAAGAGTGCTTTTTGTTGTGTCTTTCTGATGTGATCTCAGGGGGATCTGGGATCAGAAGGTCACAGGGCGTTGTTCATCACAGATCCGCTTTAGTGCCCGCTTGTCATTTACCCTGAGTTGGAGCATTGTTAATTCCTTCTAGCACTTAAGGGGATAAGGTTCCTTTCTATCCTGCAGTGATCTAACATGTAGTTGTAATCTCAGCTGCAGCTACTCCCTTCTACTATAAGTATCCACTCCTCACTCCTTCCTATGCTGGCTATAGCTCATACCTATGCTGTCCATGTTGAAGGAGCTTGTCATCATTTAGCTGTGCTGTTGTTTCTGTTGCAGCTACAAAGTTTCCTGCTGAAACTAAAGAGTGCTTTTTGTTGTGTCTTTCTGATGTGATCTCAGGGGCGATCTGGGATCAGAAGATCACAGTGTGTTGTTTATCGCAGATCCGCTTTAGTGCCCGCTCATTGTTTACCCTGAGTTGGAGTGTAGTTAATTACTTCCAACACTAAAGAGGTTAAGGTTCCTTTCTATCCTGCAGTGATCTAACAGGTAGTTTTAACCCCAGCTGCAGCTACTCCCTTCTGTAATAAATATCCGCTCCTCACTCTTCACAATGCCGGCTATAGGTCACACCTATGCTGTCCACTTGAAAGGAGTCTCTGGAGAAAGCTGAGTGGTTGCTTTAGTTTCAGCTGAGAAGTTCCTCTGGAGTGTTATTTCTTGTGTCTTTCCCCACCTGTTTGTCTTTCCTTTGGCGAGACTAGTATCTTGCTGGCCTTCACTAGTCAGGGTGATTTCAGGGCCAGCAAAGGCATAGGTTCATGATCGGCGACAGGGGGAAGGACCCGTATTGGAACATTAGGTGAGTGTCATCCACACTAGCCGGCGTTCAGGTCCTGCGCAAGCGCACTTTGATCTGCCATGAGCAGGGCAGATCAAAGTAATGTAGTGCGCCTGCGCGGGACCTCAACTCCGACTACTGTTGATGACGTAGGACGTGTCATGTATGCCAGCTTCAGAAAAAGGAGGACAAAGATGGCCGAAAGAGGAGGCGCCGGTACCGGAGATACCCATCCGACCAGTCTGTACCGCCCCTTAGTTGAGTATTCTAAAGTGATTTTTACATTCTACACAGCGGCCTAGGCTCTTATATACAGCATGTTAGAACACTGTATATAAGAGCTCACTGGAGGTGGCCACAGCTTATAGGCCCCAAATCTGGTGACAGGTTCCCTTAAATATAATATTTATTCAGGACAACCCAAAATTTGAAGGGGATATCCTTAAGTATATACTGGGCCTTGAAAAAGTATTAATACCCAATTAACTTTTCTACTTTTTTTTCACATTACACCCACAAATTTATATGTTTTTTATTGGGATTTTATGTGATTTACCAACGCAAATTAGCAAATGTTTGTGAAGTATAAACGAAATGATACCTGGTTCTCCAAATACTTTAAAAACATAAATCTGAAAATTGTGATGTGCATTTGTATTCAGTCCCTCTGAGTCAATACTTTGTAGGATCACCTTTCGCTGCAGTTACTGCGGTGACTCTTTTGGGGGATGTTTCTACCAGTTTTGCACATGTAAAGGTGACGTTTTCCCTCGTTGTGTCGCTCAGTGAGATTGGATGGAGCCGTCTGTGATCAGCAATTTTTACATCTTGTCACAGATTCCCAGTGGATTTTAGTCTGGGCTGTGACTGGGCCGTTCACACACATGAATATTCTTTGATCTAAGCCCTCCATTGTAGCTCTTGCAAAATGTTTACGGTCGTTGTCCTGCTGGAAGGTGAACCTATACCTCAGTATCAAGTCTTTTGCAGTTTTTTTCTCCAGGATTTGCCCTGTATTTAGCTCCATCCATCTTCCCATCAACTCTAACCAGCTTCTCTGCCTCTGCTGAAGAAAATCCTCCCCCAGCATGATGCGGATACCACCATGTCTGATGGTGGGGATGGTGTTTTCAGAGTGATGTGCAAAGTTAGCTTTCTGCCACACACAGCATTTTGAATTTAGCCGAAAAAACTCCACTTAGGTCACATCTGACCAGAGCACCTTCTTCCATGTGCTATGTAGGGGCGAAGCAAGCGGTTATGGGGGTATCAAGAAAAAATGCGGAAAAGGTATGAATACTTTTCAAAGGACTGTAATAAAGCTGCTTTCTTCCACACAGGGCACTAGACCTGTCTGGTTTTCACGTATGCTGCGTTAAAGTGAATAGGTCTCAGCTGCAATACCAAGAGTAGACAGGGGTGGTGCTGTTTTCGAGATAAAAAAGCACAGTAAATGGTCAAGGTGGTCTCGTAAATATCTCTAAGAGAAGAATCCTACTTATCGTCCCAAAACGTTGTACTCTCTTGAGAATGAGTTACCAGTGGGGTGTTACGCATGCTTTGGATCCATCCCACCACCGAGTCTTCTTATTTTTAACTAGTCTCAATGGTTTTTGGAAGTGAAGTCCATGTCTATTACGTCTTTAGGCTCATGGGCAAAATGGAAAGTGCAAGGCAGACAAAAACTAAGCAAGTATGCGTTTAGTCATTCTCAGTGGTGAACTTTCCGAAAAAACACCTCAAGCTGCGTTTTGTCTGCTCCCTCCTTCCACACAATGGCTTTCTTGGAGACCATCGAGCCGTGAACGGCTTGTCTTATTCTTTCGACTTCAGAAGACCACAAATACTTGAACCGTGTTTGTTCCCTTTTGTTTCTGCCTTCTCGTCTGTTGAACAACATGGTCGTCCTAGCAGATCCTTTGACTTTATTTTTCAACTTGGACTTTGATAGACGAAAAAAAAAGAGTTGTCTGACGCTAGGTAAAAAAAGGAGTAGTAAGGGGAAATTTCACTCAAATCATGGCTGACATGGTTATACGTGGCTAAAAAGGGGTTGAAAAAGAGTAGAAAAACATGGCTGTTTTGTCTATCAACAGCGCCCCTTTTGTATATAGGCTGTGTGCGGTATTGCAACGCAGCCATCTGGGTTAATAATTTTTGTCATTCTGCTCTGTCATAGGAGCAGAATAACAAAAATGATGGAAGAAACCTCCCATGAAGAACAGCAATGGAGCCAACCAAACACCATTGATGGAAATGCGACCCTTAGTGTTTCTGCAAGCTGTGATATTCTGCCTTGTATTTTTGGACAAATCTAAGATGTGAACAGAGTCTTAATTGAAAGGGCTGTGGATATGGGTGGCAATGTTTTTGGAAGAACAAAAAACAGTTGCCACATATGTGGCACCTGCCACCAAGTTTCGTTCTCCCGAACAGCTCTGCAGCCACCCATGTGCTCGTCTGCCTCCCTCTTCCCCACGCCACTCAGGCTCCCCGGGAATGTGCTTACAGCGTGTGCGCACACTGGTCCTCGTCTTAAAGGACTAGTGCACCATTTTCCCTGTGTATTTAAGGCACCCTCCCTTTAGGGGAGGTGCCTGCACAACACCTTTAGTTAGTCAGTGTCCTATCTGTCTGTCTAGCTAGTTGTTAGGTCCCGTTATCCCTATGTCTGTCACCTCTACCTGTGCCCGCCTTCCCATACCTATCGGTCTCTGCCGTGCCCACCATATCAGTCTGTACCCGCCTGCCTCTCTGCGTCAGTCATTGTGCCTGTACTTGTTGCCTATACCAGAGTCTGTCACCTATCCTGGGATAGTCCCAGTCCCAGTCAGTGCCCTGGTAGTGGCACCTGGTGTTCGCCTCACAGGAAGTGCATAGTTAATCCCCTCACACTAAAGGGTAAGCACAGGAACCCCCTGTGGTCCAGTGGGTCCACTAATCCCGCATGTTGCCCCTACATCGGCCGTGAATGGAAGTTAATCAGAAAGACCAGTACTTCTCATTTTCATCTTTTTCCAGCACTGTTCCAGTTGTCCAGTTGGTCTCCATCGATTTGTGACCTGCCGGCAGCTCCAGTGTTTCATGGAGCGCCGGAAGTCACAACTCAATACAAGTCTATGAGAGCCTCGTTCTGGCTCTCATAGAGATGTATTGAGCGCTTGTGATTTAACTTCTTACTTCCGGCCAATGAGATGTTACGGGCACATGATGGCGCCGTGGAGCCGAAGAGAAGCTGAAAAAAGGATGAAAACACCAAAGGGTGAGTATAAGACCGGGGGTAGGGGACTTATATTTAAAGCACCATGCCAGCGGGGAAAAAAATACTGGAGTGGGGCAAGCCTGTGCCATTTTTGATTATTTTTAATTAAGAATATCAAAAAGGAAGTCCCTAACATGTACATGCCTACTGGACAAATCCCAGTTGGGTGAGACAGGACTACTTTATGGTACATGTACATGTATTAGACCTTCATGCATCAGACATGTATCATATGGATATGCCATTCATTTCTGACATGAGAATACCGTTTTAAAAAGTTTCCCCACAATAATAGTTTATCAATTTTCCTCAGGATAGGTAATACTGTAGGTTGTTGATGTCTGGAGATCCCACCACTAGAACCCCCACTAATCACAAGAATCGGGGTCCCGTGTATTGTATATTAATGGACCAGCATGTTCTCTGCCGCTATGTTCACACTTGTTACGCTCGCGGGGCGGGCAGGGGATTGAGCAGACCTGCTGAGCCACAGCACACATAAAACCCAAAGAGGCTTGACTGCGGAACCACACCTAGTTTTCACCAGCCCCTAATTGTGAGGGTGTTGCACTGCAGGTGTGAGACCGGGTGCCACTTGGGAAGACTGGTGCGGCGGCGGTGGCTGGCCCCAGGGGTACGGGAGAGACAGTGTCTGGTGATGGGTGACAGCGGGAGCAGGTGTCGGAGTTTCGGCCAGGATGGATATATGCAGCAGCTGGTGAGGATACTTTGCGACAGCGGGTATCCTGGTAGCTTGTAGCAGCAGCGGCACACTTGGGATAGTAGCAGCAGTGGATCAGCAGAACACAAACATAAATCAGCAGCCGCATATAGCACAGTACAGCAGCAGTGCTAAAGACTGAGAACTAGCAACGTATGAGACTAATTGCCCAGGCACCTCCCTTAAGGGGAAGGTACCTTAAATACCTGCAACCTCCCAGCAGACATGAGAGGTACTTCCGGGTCAAGGTACGCTGGCCCTTAAAGAAAAAGGGCGTGGCTGTGTGCACCTTTCAGGCAGAACCAGGAAGCTTGTGTGATGTACACGGGCTCTGGGAGACAGAAGCATGGACAGGGGAAGAGGCAGCTACCACAGGGCATCCGGGCAGGTGAGAGAACTGATGTCTCCACCAGGGGAGGGGGGCAGGACAGTGCGGGGACGCCGGTATGGACATTACAGTACTCTATTGGCCCAATGGAAGTTGTGGCTACTTTTTCAGTCCCATACTTTAAGTAGAACGGAAATACACATGTTCAAGCAAAGCGAAGGATTTGGGATCCACATTTCTGGACTTCATGGGGGTCATACATGATATCATTTTAAAGAGGTGTCTTTTAAAAAAGAAAAAAAAAATATGGCTATGGTTGGTTACCCAAAATAATCTCTTTTTGAGGCTGTGTCCTAAATACGGTGTAATACTTCATTTCTCCTGCGGAGGCGCTGTGGAAAAACTGAACACTTCCAGGTTAACGAAAAATTACAGTTTTGATTCTTGGGATTTCCTTAAAGGGATCCTTCTAACGAGTAGAGATTGTCCAAGGCGCTAATTTACAAAGCGACTGTTGATGGTCGTCGATTGATCTCAGTGGCCAGCACTGAAGTAGTTAAGGGTAACTTTTTGTATAAAAAGCCAAGTGATCACTTTGTATTAAGAAGCATATTGAAAAGTTTGTTGCTGTTGGCAGGAGAGTTCCTGGAGCCGCTTCCTTTTTTTTTAAACATCAGTGATTATAGGAAATCACTGTGTATTTGCTTTGTCGCTCCAGCACAGTATGGTTTCCAGCCGATAACCACAAGATACATTATCACATCTGGACGTCTCAGATATTCTTATATTTTTTTACTACAGTCAGAAAGTGAGGAGCTCGTTGGATATCTGGTAAACTGGTATTAAAAAACTATCACGGCTGAATACAAAAATCAACAGGAAATTAAACTAAAATTTTGTAAAATCACTTGAAAATTGTGCCATTCTCTTTGATAGAAAATAAAAAAAATTAATTTGGTCACAAATCTGTATAACAACCCATATGGCTGATATTATAATTCTTGATGACCTTGATAGGTGATATGTCTCTGTTTAGAGGGACAAAGTTCTTCACGATGACCCTGTCCTTTGGTATATTAATTGGGCATATAAACATGGGCTGTTCTGATGAGACAACCCCTTAAAATAAGAAAAGAAAACACTTTATCTAACCTATTGTCACATGGAGATTTGCACAAAACTTGCCGACTGTCATGACAATTCCTTTCACCAGTATCAAGATTGTGTCCCCTGACGCGCGTTTTGCGGGTTGCTTCCTCAAAGGGGATTTATCAGTTATGTTCCATTTTGGAATATCTGGTCCAAGTTGTTTGCCAGGGAAACTTCTCTTTTATCAGTTTTTAATGTCCTTGTTTGTTTTGTTTGTTCAAAGAATCTGAAAAAATAAAGATGGAAAAAAATCTTTTTGAAAACAAATTGTGTAGAATATAATTCTTGTAGGTTATTTTGCTTAGCATACAAACTCTGATGATGATTAAAACTATTTGATTCTTTGATCACATGTTGTAAGGAAACCAATCACTTCTGATCCTTTAATTTTTAGGCTGGAGAACATTTTCTATCTATGTCAACTATAGTTTCTGCTGTGTTGGTCTGTGGGTTGTGGTGTCTCAGACTTGCTGGAAAAAGAGTTGCTTTGTGCTTGATGTTGTTGTAGAGTTTCCTGTTGTCTTGTTGTTTCCACCCTGCTCTTGTTTTCCTCCTAATCTCTTATTGTTTTATACCTCTGTGTGTGCATTCTATGTGACAAAGTTTTGGTTTCCACTGTTTGTCTATTTCTGTGGGTTCAATCACACCTATGTCCCAGCCCCCCTTTGGGGAGGGGGTATAACATTAGGGCTGGTCATGAGCAGGGCCAGGAAGGAGACTCAGATATCCCCAACATTAGGGGTATCTCTGAGATTATGGATAGCAGAGAGCACCCTTGTCTGAGGGTCAGCTTAGGGGCCCCTGTTTCCCGCTATCCTCATGGAGACTCTGACATCTCCACCATCAAGGGTATCTCTGAGAATTGAAATAGCACAGGGCAACCTAGTCTGAGGGTCAGCTTAGGGACCCTGATCTTCCGCTATCCCCATAGTCCCTTGTGACACCTCTGTTTCTCGTTTTTCCCTATCTGACTGCTGCAACCCAAAACATTTTTGTGCTCTTGCAGAATCATAAACTAAACCAAAAATATGGGCTTCATGGGGGAAACATAGAAAGATGTAGATGTGTATAAGATATTTAGGATTGAAAGGGTGAGGAGCTCTGTTGTTTTCTACAATGCAATCAGATATTTCCTCACTACGGTTGCATCTCACCTCCCATTCAAAAGTGATAAATTGCAGATACACTTCACTTCTTCCCCAGTCTTCTATCTATAGTGTTACTCTAGCTGGATTTTTTGATAATGATTTTTTGATTAGGACGTTCTAAAAAAAAGGGAATATGTTTCCAGAAAGTAAATAAAAAACATTTGCCCATAACATATTACAGAATTATATTTTTTCACATATACTGTACTAAGGATTTATGTAAAAACAATTATATGGACAGGTACAATTCAATTAATAATCATGTTTTTTTGATGTAGAGAAATGGACATACAGCCAATTAGTAGTGAAATTCAGGGATATGGTAATGGGGTCAAACATCACCCCTGGAGGAAGTGAAGTGCAGGACAATGTCTGCTTTTATAGCTCAGTTTAATCTGCCAATGATTTATGTAAATACAATTATATAGACAGGTACAGTTCAATCAATAATCATGTTTTTTTTAATGCAGTAAAATTGAAATACAGGCAATTAGTAGTGAAATTCAGGGGGATGGTAATGGGGTCAAACATCACCCCTGGAGGAAGTGAAGTGCAGGACAATGTCTGCTTTTATAGCTCAGTTTAATGTGCCAATGATTTATGTAAATACAATTATATAGACAGGTACAGTTCAATTAATAATCATGTTTTTTTAATGCAGTAAAATTGAAATACAGGCAATTAGTAGTGAAATTCAGGGGGATGGTAATGGGGTCAAAAATCAACCCTGGAGGAAGTGCAGTGCAGGACAATGTCTGCTTTTATAGCTCAGTTTAATGTGCCAATGATTTATGTAAATATAATGATACAAATAGGTACAGTTCAATTAATAATAATTTTTTTGATGTAGTGAAATTGACATACAGGCAATTAGTAATGAAATTCAGAGGGATGGTAATGGGGTCAAACATCACCCCTGGAGGAAGTGAAGTGTAGGACAATGTCCGCTTTTATAGCTTAAGCTGGGTTCACACTAAACGACAGCGACAACGACGTCGCTGTTACGTCACCATTTTCGGTGACGTAACAGCGACCTTGTAAGTCGCTGTTATGATCGCTGCTTAGCTGTCAAACACAGCAGAAGCAGCGATCATAACGTCGCTGTGCTACATGTGCAGAGAGCAGGGAGCCGCGCTTAGCGCTGGCTCCTTGCTCTCCTACAGTACACATCGGGTTAATTAACCCGATGTGTGCTGCAGCTACATGTCACAGTTCAGAGAGCAGGGAGCCGCGCGCACTGCTTAGTGCTGGCTCCTTGCTCTCCTTGCTACAGTATACATCGGGTTAATTACCCGATGCATACTGCAGCCACATGTCACAGTGCAGGAGCCGGCGCTGGCAGCAAGAGCGGAGGCTGGTAACGAAGGTAAATATCGGGTAACCAGGGAAAGGTCTTCCCTTGGTTACCCGATGTTTACGCTGGTTACAGCTTACCGCAGCTGCCAGTGCCGGCTCCTGCTCGCTTCATTTCGTCGCTCTCTCGCTGTCACACACAGCGATGTGTGTGTCACAGCGGGAGAGTGACAACCAAAAAATGAAGCTGGACATTCAGCAACGACCGGCGACCTCACAGCAGGGGCCAGGTCGTTGCTGGATGTCACACACAGCGACAGCGACGGGACGTCGCTGCAACGTCACAGAAAATGGTGACGTAGCAGCGACGTCGTTGTCGTTGTCGCTGTGTGTGACACCAGCTTTAGTTTAATGTGTCAATGTTAGGCAACGCCTTGTGGGAACAGAGGTCTTCAAGAGTTAATGGATATTTCTGCATGACAGAGTTTACGGCACTTGGATAGTTCAGAACTCAAGATTCAATCCTGACGTGATGGATGTTGTCTCACATCAACACCTCATCTGTGGCTTTCAATGAAATCTTCTCAGGAGCAGTGGTGCCTGTGATCCTAATTAGCTCCATAGCCTTCTCCAATGCATGACATCATAACAACCAATCCTGGCCTCTACCTTCAAGCTCCTTCCCTCGGATACGCTCTCTAGAGCATGCAAGAAAGGTCTTAGTGGTTGATGGTCCTTAATGTTTCTGAGCTGTGTGTGCGGCACATGATGTATTAGTGCTGTTTTTTAGCTTTTACAAGCTGTTGAAATGTCACATGTGACTGACAGGGTCGGTACTTCTAAACTAGTGGGAGTCAAACCCTTCTTGGCATTGTGGTACCTTCTTGGGAGATCTGTAGGAAACATAATTCCACAAAGCCCAAAATCCTTTTACACCAAATATTCCAAATTTAGTATTTTATGAATTTTTTTTTAGAGCGTCATCATTCCCACCATCATATTTTATGAAGATTATTACTCTCCACAACATTATTTTTTGGCAATCTATGTGGAGAAATGCTGGAAAAAAATATTCCTATTACTAGGAGGAGGAGGTTTGAATTTGGATTCCATCGTTAGTGTTTATGTACAGTGGGGAAAATAAATATTTGATACGCTGCCGATTTTGCAAGTTTTCCCACTCACAAAGAATGGCGAGGTCTGCAATTTTTATCATAGGTACCTTCAACTGTGACATACAGAATCTAAAAAAAAAATCACATTGTATGGTTTTTATGATACAATGGAAAAACAGATCTTAATATTTGGTAGAAACCTTTGTTTGCAGTTACAGAGGTCCAGGTTTGCACACACTGCAGCAGAGATTTTGGCGACTCCTCCTTATAGATCTTCTCCAGATCTTCCAGGTTTCGGTGCTGTTACTGAGCAACATTGAGTTTCTGCTTCCTCCATAGATTTTCTATTGGGTTCAGGTCTGGAGTCTGGCTAGGCCACTCCAGGACCTTGAAATTCTTCTTATGGAGCCGCTCCTTAGTTGCCCCGACTGTGTATTTTGGGTCATTGTTCACACACTCAATCACTCACACTCCAACCTCTCCACCATGGCCAAAACCAAAGAGTTCTATAAGGACACCATGGACAAAATTGTAGACCTGCACAAGGCTGGGATGGGCTACAATACAATAGGCAAGCAGCTTGGTGAGAAGGCAACAACTGTTGGTGCAATTATTAGAAAATGGAAGAAACATTAGATGACTGTCAATCTTAATTGGTTTGAGGCTCCATTCAAAATCTTGTATCATGGGGCTAAAGATGATTCTGAAAAAGGTCAGGAATCAGCCCAGAACTACACAGGAGGACCTGGTCAATGACCTGAAGAGAGCTGTGACCCCAATCTCAAAGATTACCATTGGTAACACATTACGCCGTCATGGTGTAAAATCTTGCAGGGCACACGAGGTCCTCCTGCTCACACCAGTTCCTGTCCAAGCCCGTTTGAAGTTCACCTATGACCATCTGGATGATCCAGAGGAGGCATTGGAGAAGGTCATGTGGTCAGATGAGAGCAAAACAGAACTTTTTGGTATCAACTCCAGTTGCCGTATTTGGAGGAAGAAGAAGGAAGAGTACAACCCCAAGAACAATGTCTCAACCGTGAAGTATGGGGATGGAAACATCATACTTCAGGTATGCTTTACTGCAAAGTGGACAGGATGACTATACCGTATTTAAGGGAGAATGGAAGGGGTCATGTATCGTAAGATTTTGGCCAACAACCTCCTTCCCTCAGTAAGAGCATTGAAGATGAGTCGTGGCTGGGTCTTCCATCATGACAATGACCCAAAACACACAGTCAGGGCAACTAAGGAGCGGCCCCGTAAGAAGCATCTCAAGGTCCTGGAGTGGCCTAGCCAGTCTCCAAACCTGAACCCAATAGAAAATCTTTGTAGGGAGATGAAACTCCATATTATCCAGTGACAGCCCTGAAACCTGAAAAATCTGGAGATCTGTATGGAGGAGTGACATGAAAGATCTGGAGAAGATCTGTATGGAGGAGTGATCTGAAAGATCTGGAGAAGATCTGTATGGAGGAGTGACCTGAAAGATCTGGGGAAGATCTGTATGGAGGAATGACCTGAAAGATCAGGAGAAGATCTGAATGGAGGAGTGACCTGAAAGATCTGGAGATCAGTATGGAGGAGTGGCCTGAAAGATCTGGAGAAGATCAGTATGGAGGTGTCACCAAAATCCCTGCTGAAATGTGTGCAAACCTGGTCAAGATCTACCGGAAACGTCTGACCTCTGTAATTGCAAACAAAAAAATATTTTTGAAAGTAATTACTAAAGGCTACTTTACACGCTGCGATATCGGTCCCGATATCGCTAGCGTGGGTACCCGCCCCCATCTGTTGTGCGACACGGGCAAATCGCTGCCCGTGCCGCACAACATCGCGCAGACCCGTCACACATACTTACCTGCCCGGCGACGTCGCTGTGACCAGCGAACCGCCTCCTTTCTAAGGGGGCGGTCCGTGCGGCGTCACAACAACGTCACTGAGCGACCGCCCAATAGAAGCGGAGGGGCGGAGATGAGTGGCCGGAACATCCCGCCCACCTCCTTCCTTCCTCATAGCGGCCGGGAGGCAGGTAAGGAGAGGTTCCTCGTTCCTGTGGCGTCACACATAGCGATGTGTGCTGCCGCAGGAGCGACGAACTACATCGTTACTGCTGCAGTAACGATAATCGAGAATGGACCCCCATGTCACCGATGAGCGATTATGCACGTTTTTGCAACGATGCAAAATCGCTCATCGGTGTCACACGCAGCAACATCGCTAATGCGGCCGGATGTGCGTCACAAATTCCGTGACCCCAACGACTCCGCATTAGCGATGTCGCAGCGTGTAAAGCCCCCTTAACTCTACATTTTTCATGACAAAATTTTTGCACATTGGTGCAAATTTTTCAATCTACTTATCTTTTTGGTTTGGATGACAAACTTATGAAGCCCCCATATGAGTGCACATGTGAATGTGTTGACAAAAAGTGGTTTTGAAGTTGTACCGAATAGGACTTTTTTGTGCAGAGTGTGACTTTTTACACTAGTTTCCATAGACCAATTTTTCTTCGATCCGCCCTCATTTTTCTAGTCGTTTCCAACTCGTCGACGGAAAATTATTATTTTTTTTTGTTAATGTGGGCATGGTTGATAACTAGACATTTTTGTGTGTAGTCATGTTGCAAATATGTGTGTGTTTGGGTTGCAGTCTTCTCTGAATCTTATTCGTAGTCTCTTTCTACAGCCAGGATCTTGCCACTTTTGAGTTCTGAATGGGGTTTTCGAGAGAACGTCTGAAGGCTGCCAGGGCATGTTTAACATTTCTGTAATACCAAAGTCATCTTTTTACATTTAACGTTTGATGAGGAGTGGTGAGGAGGAATCGTGGAAATTAAATATATAATAACCTACGAAAAAATGTATGCAGTCAGTCATCGACTTTACCCAGAGTTCCTGGCACGAGAAGCTAACTGTCAGACCTTGGCTCGGACCATCAAATGATTAGAAAACCGAGCTTCTATGTATAAATGTTTTCTTCCACTCCTTGGCTTTGACATGGGCTAGTCGACAGGCGCAGGATGGTACTAGAAATTGTTACGGACGTAAAGGAATCGTTGTGATATACTTAAAGCCAGTGTAAAAATAATATTTTAAACTAAACTCGAAAAAAATTGCCACATCTCTGATGACCAATAGTCATTGGGTTCTCAACATCATAATATGGGCCAAATGGGCAATTGCCCTCGTTAGGGACCTCTGTTGACTTTCTGGTCGTCCTATCTCCTTCCAAGTTTCATAGCCACGGTTGTGGTGTTAATTGATACTGTACAGCGGTATTATTTGAACCCTCTGTTAATTGGCACTTTATGGTACTACAAGGGAAGGCAGTATTTTGTGGAAACAGTACGGCACAGTCATTTGGTTGGGGTTTTTGCTATTACATAGTAGTGCATTGATGGTTTATGGCCAAGGTCTACTGTCTATTTGCTACTTCCCCAGTTGTAAAGTGCCGTGTCTACTGGGCATTTCTGAGTAAAGCCCTTGGAACAAGCACCCATGTTGAGAATGACCCTGGCCTGCCTTGTTTGTTTCTGAAAATGTCTGAGTGAAGCCAGTCCCACCCTTGGGACAAGCACCAATGTCGTGAATGACCGTGTCCTGCCTCATTTGTTTCTGAAAATGTGTGAGTGAAGCGGGTCCTACCCTTACGACAAGCACCCATGTTGAGAATAACCCTGTCCTGCCTCGTTTCTTTCTGAATTTCCCATGGAACAGAATGGAGTCAGTTGAGAAAAGCCAACTATTCTTTCATCATCAATGGTTGCCCCCTCATCAGGTGGGACAGGGCCTGGAGGACTAAAAAGTACTCTTAGACCCCAAAGTCATATCAACTGATAGTATGATAGGGGAACGATTAAAGAATTTATATTGGGGCCCACAAGCTTTAGTTTACTCTTCAGGTTGAAACTTCCTACAGCCTGAGGGGAAGCCTAAAAGTTGTTTGCTTCGATACAAATTCTGTCCCAACCTCGATGTCAGGCGAGGTTGATACTAACTCCTTCCTAGTCTCATAGCATCGGTTGTGGTATTAATTGGTACTGTACGGCGGTATTATTTGAACCCTATGAAACTCTATGAGACAGTCATTTGGTTGGGGCATTTGCTATTGCATAGTAGGGGATTAAGGGTTTATGGCCAAGGTCTATTGTCTATTTGCTACTCCCCCAATTGTAAAGTATTGTGGATATTTCGTTTCTACAGGGCATTTCTGAGTGAAGCCAGTCCTACCCTTGGGGCAAGCAGCCATGTGGAGCATGATCCTGTCCTGCCTCGTTCGTCTCTGAAAATGTTTGAGTGAAGCCGGTCCTAGCCTTGGGACAAGCACCCATGTCGAGAATAACCCTGTCCTGCCTTGTTTGTTTCTGAATTTCCCATGGAACAGAATGGAGAGAGTCAGTTGAAAGAAGCCAACTCTTCTTTCTTCATCAATGGTTGCCACCTCATCTGGTGGGACAGGGTCTGGAGAACTAAAAAGTACTCTTTGATCTCAGAGTCATATCAGCCAATGGTATGATGGGGGAACTATTAAATAATTTATATTGGTTCCCACAAGCTTTAGTTTACTCTTCAGGATGAGACTTCCCACAGCCTGAGGGGAAGCGTTAAGGTTATTTGCCTCGACACAAATTCTGTCCCAACCTCGATGTCAAGTGAGGTTGATATACTAACTCCTTCCTGATATGCCATGTCTACTGGGCATGTTTGGGTGAAACCGGTCATACCCCTGGGACAAGCAGCCATGTTGACAATGACCCTGTCCTGCCTCGTTTGTTTCTGAATTTCCCAAGGAACAGAATGGAGATAGTTGAGAGAAGCCAACAATTCTTTCTTCATCAATGGTTGCCCTCTCATCAGATGGGACAGGGCCTGGAGGACTAAAAAGTATTCTTGGACCCCAGAGTCATATCAACCTATGGTATAATGGGGGAACTATTAAAGAATTTATATTGGGACTCACAAGCTTTAGTTTACTCTTCAGATTGAGACTTCCCAAACCTTGAGGAGAAACCTTAAGGTAGTTTGCCCCGATACAAGTTCTGTCCCAACCTTGATGTCACGGGAGTTTGAAACTGTTTACGTTTACATAGAAGTAAATTCTAATCTAAGACTGCTTTATTTTTTTAAGAGTTCTCTTAAATTTCTTGAATATTTTCCCTATACATACATGACAGATGTCCTTTAATCCGACACACAGTCTACATCAATGTACTAGTGGCCCCGTATGACACATTACATATAGCGGTGTTTATGTTGGACTGCATAGACAAAGAATGTGCCCTAATGACAGTGAGAGGCCCGTCTCTTTCAGATGTTCTTGCATGACAGCGACATTACGTACCTTTCAGGTCATACAAGAATGAGAAGGATTTAAGATATTCATTGTGCGTAAATACACTCACTCAGGAATCTGAACATAAATGTTTTCTTGCTCATCTTGTCATTATGTAATAGTTGGTCCTAGCAGTTTGGGACTCAAGCCTACTCCATATCTTGAGGATACACCCTTCAGTTGCTATGTTTTGGTTGTGGTTGAACCTCAGATTGCTCAATTCTTCTTAACTTTTACCATGAAAACAGATGTTTTAGATGGGGTTGTTATTGAACTAGTGTTTTCTTCAAGGGGTGATGAGGTGATGGCAACAAGTGCGAAGATGGTGGGGCATGGCGGTGACTACTAGCTATATTAATAGACAACTCATGTACTGTGTATACTCATGGATGATGTACCCAGTAACATCAAAGATGGTGCTACATCTCTACCAGCTTAAGGAAAGGACAACCTAAATGTCCACTCTTAAAGGATAAGATGATGGACCCAGACACTATAAAGATGGCAGTTTGGGGTTTACTATCCCTAGGAATGGGCACCAAGAGGTGTACACTCCTAGAAAATAGGATGGTGGCTACAAAGATGGTCATGTGGTGTCTATCAACTACAGCAATGGACACGTTATGTCTTCATTCAGACAAAAAGATGGTGGCCCCAGCCAGTGCCAAGATATCGGGGTGGTGTTTACTCTTACACGATAATAAGGTGGTGGTGCCAGAAAGTACAAAGATGGAGGGGTGGTATCTACCAGCTCGAAGAGATGGACACTCTATATGTACATTTCAAGACAATAAGGTGGTAGTCCCAACAAGTACATAAATAGTGGGGTGGTGTCTACCAGCTCCATGAGATAGACACTCTATGTGTACACTCCAAGACAATAAGGTGGTGGCCCCAGCAAGTGCAATTATGGTGGAGTGGCGTCTACAAGTTCCAAGAATAGATATTGCTACATCCATATCTGAACTTGCTCCTACTTCTGTAGCTGTTGCTAGATGGTGCGGCAGCTTCATTGTAAATGACGTGGGGTGACACTAGACCAGTTCTGGCACTTGTGATGTCCAGGCAAGGAGCTCGTGGGTAAATACCTGAGCATTATTAGCTCCCTACTGTGAGCATTGGGTGGGAGCCGCACTCTATATAAACCCCTAAAAGTCTGTTTCCAGTTGTCAGCAATAGGTTTCTATTAAGCCAGTTCACTCCTGTTCCCAGCTTTCACTCACTGAATCAACCGGCTTATTCCTAAGCTTTTGTTTTGGGCACCCTAATACCTCTAAATGTTTAACCTGATTTTGACCTCCTGGTTCTGACCTGGCTATCTGACTATTCTCTGCCAATCGGCTTCATCAGCCAGCAGCTACTCCGTGGACTCAACCCAGGGAGCCCTCCATAGCTTCAAATCTCAGTATAGGGGTTAAAGGGTGAAAGCCAAGATTTCCCTGGGAGTTGTCAGACACAGTGGCTTTCGAAAAGCCTGGCCATAGAAGCCCTATTAAGTGCTGACAGCCTTTTATTGACACGGCTGTTAATGATGCACCTTGTGATGATATTGTAGTGGCCCCTCAAGTGTAAAGATGGTGCAGAGGTGTCTACTACCTCAAGGGATGGACATCCTATGTGTCTATTCTAGAGGACAGTAAGGTGGTGACCCCAGAAAGCATAAAGAAGGGCTTGTATTTACCGGGAGATGATGGTTCCAGAAAGAACAGAGCCAAGAATTTACACCCTGTGTGTACACTTCTAGACAATGATAAGGTGAAGGCCCCAGGTCGTGTCCACCCACACCAGGAATGCACCCCCTACCGATATGTGTACACTCCTGGTAATCAAAAACTGGTGGCCCCAGGAAATAAAAATATGAAGTGGTATCTACAAGCTCCAGGAATGGACACTCTATGTGTACACTCCTAGATGATGATGATAAGGTGGTGGCTCTATCAAGGGCAAAGATGGTGGGGTGGTGTCCACCAGCTCCAGGATTGGATGCAATATACCCCTGTGTACACTCCAAGGTGATGATGCCTGGATTTGACTAATCTGAATTTGAGAATAATCATTGATAGGACTAATCTTGTATTATTTTTTGTAATTCCCATATTCATGATGCCTTTGTGTTTTGTCTCTGCAGGTAGCAGGGAAGCCGCCTTCACCTACGCCATCACTGCTGCTGGGGTAGCACATGCTGTAACCTCCGCCTGCAGCCAAGGAAATTTTAGTAACTGTGGCTGTGACCGAGAGAAGCAAGGCTACTACAATCAAGAAGAAGGTTGGAAATGGGGAGGATGTTCTGCCGATATCAAATATGGTATTGAATTCTCCAGGAAGTTTGTGGATGCCAGAGAAATAAGAAAAAGTGCCCGGCGGCTCATGAACCTTCACAATAACGAAGCTGGAAGAAAGGTATTCTAGATCAGGGTAAACAAGTCACATTTATTGGTCAGTGATATTGGGGAACCTTTTTGCCATGTAAAGATCCTAATCCACTCAGATATGGTGCCCCAAAAACCTTATGCCTTGGTGGTAAGACCTTCTTCTAACTCAGGAGGTATTCCTTTTTGTGCCTCATGTTCTAGAGCAGGGATCCGCAACCTGTGGCTCGGGAGGCACATTTGACTCACAAGCCCATGATGTGTGGTTCACGGCTGTCTTCCAGCTTGGTGCCTAAGCATCAGGTCTAGCAAACAGCTATAAAGAGCATGTCTCCAGATGGTGACTTTTGTGAGTAGCCCACTTGGAATAGCAGATAGTAAAGGTGGTAAGGTAGGAACCCCTGAAACTTGATGGACTGTCTAAGTGTGATTTCTGTAGAAAAGCTTTGGCTATCATTATACCAGTAAAGGGGGCTCTTGGTATCACTAAAGTGAGGCGGGTGGGAGCTGGATATGGCTCTCAACCCTCTCTCAAAGCTTGACCCTCTTTCAGAGCTAAATGTGACTCTCAAGGTCAGAAACGTTTGTGGACCTTTCTTCTAGAGGAACATTGAACCCGTAATCACACACCATGCCACAGTGATGGGGTACAGACAAATTCAACAAATTTCTTGAAACAATCGGGAGGTTAGTGAAAAAATGGGAGACATCTCGGAGTACTGAAGAGTTGGCAAATCTTCACGGGCTGAAGAAACCTAGTACAAAGCAGGTTTATGAAGCTTTGGTGGCCCCCAAATCTATGCTCAGGGGTTTTTGATTGACTATGGTCTTAAAAACTATTGACACACTTCAGCAACTCACGAAGCTTCACAATCACACAGCGCTGCGGAATATTATGGCGCTATATAAACAAAATATCACTTGTATGGGTAAATATTCCAAGGTTGCCCTTCCATTTTGTCTACAGCCTCTTTTGATAATGGACTCTCCCATACAACAGTTGGAATCATGTACAGTTTTCTCAAAAACTGGCCTCGTCTATGGCTCAGAATTTATTCATTTTGTTTACACAGTTTGCTTCCTGGTTACTATTTGTGGCATTATTAACAATAAACGGTGGGGTCATTACGCCAAGGTCTGATAGAAGTTAGCTTTCGCTGACTCCGCTTGGCTTACACGATTACAGAGTTCGACTGAAACCAGAGCCATAATTAAAAGTTCTGGACCCCGATGTAAAAACCTGTAACGCGGTCCAATTCAAAAAGTCTCAGGACCTAATAATCTTATTCTTTCATGTCGTAAACAATCCTATTCTGGGTTTCCTTTGTTGTGTCTCAAACATGTCTCATGAGAACCAACCACCGATGTTGGACTGGCCCAACGGAGTCCTGGAGACTCTCCAGGTGGACCCAACAATATCAATATGAGCCTAATAAAACATCATACCAAAGATCAACTAGAAGACAACCCCATTTGAAGCTTACTTGCCACTACCACGTATTTCTTTTTAGATTTTTTCATAAATTACCTATTAGATCTTGCTATTATGTCCTGGGACTACAAGGATAACCATGCATATAAATGATGGTAGCCCCTCAGAATCCTTCACGGAACTCTAGTCCAACCATTTAGCTTCTCCACTTGGTGCAAACCTTTTGAGGTTTTTTATTATGAATACATACATTACTGCCTTCTTATAGGCAGATTTGAGGTACCAGATCCTGCCAGGCATATTGGTTGCCTTTAAAATATCTAGAAGTAAACATAATATAGAAAAAAAAAGCTAAAATATATGTGTAATGATAACTCACAATGCCTACTTGTGAAAATGTTCTTTTGGCAATGGGCTAACCACAAAAATTTTAGTAATCATCTGTAGAGATGAGCGAACCCATGGAAGTTCAGTTAGGTGGGTTCAGCCGGACTTTAGATAAAGTTTGGTTTGAGACCAAGGACTTGACCTGAACCCCAATGCAGTCACCAATTGGGCAGTTCGGGTCTCCACCCAATCATCTGTAATCAGGTAGGAAACCAGGCAGTAAATGCTCAACTTCCCTGCACTGTCCCGATAGGGGAAATGAGGTATTACACATGCCCATGTTAATCAATAGGTGTTTTGGTCTTCCAAGGCAAGAGATGTCCTTCAGATCTTCTCTCTACCCTTGTAAAGAGCTGAGGAGCCTGAACATGGGGACTCCTTTTTAGAACTGAGATTTGGATATATGAAAATGGGTTTTCTGTATTGGATAAAACCTTTAAGAACCAATTTTGTCTGCAATTAAAGGACCACCCAGAAATGACCCCTTTGACCTCTAATCTCCAACTACAAGACCTAACTACATGGTCAGGAAAGGGGTTAATGACTTAAGTATCCCTCTAAAAATGTCCATGGGTGTGAAAGGTGAAATAGAGTTGTAAATAGTGCATACCGAATGCCAATCATTTGCCTAGAGGGAGCCGCTTCAATCTTCTGAACGAGCTGCACAATTACTGGTGTGACGGTGTAGACCTGTCAACGAAACAATGGTCCTTGTTACATAGTGGAGCAGAAGAGACGTAGTGTGATGAGTTTGGACAGGGGAATTTACACCTTGGCCTTGTTTTCCTCCTATATACAGAATGTGCCTGATCTGACCTCATAGATTAGTGAAATGGAGTTGATGAAGTTGTGACAGGCATGGAAACGTCAATATATTAGTACCTACTTTCCTTGGAGATCTAGTTGGGTGAGCAATGCTTTCTGGGAAAAAGTATGCAAATTAAAAACCGTCTCGCTACTGCCACTTATAGGTAGCTCCCCTGTAAATCAATATCTGACCCTATAATGACTAGTGTGTTTTGTTCCTAAATAATCTAGCACTTGTTAAAGCGGTGATTTCATGGCCATATTGTCACGGGGTGGCAGGGGATAATACGGGACTGGTGCTCCTAAACTGGTCCCTAGATGTCTCTGATCTCAGAGATACGTTTGATGATGACGATGTGAGGGCCGCCTTCCTACCCCTGTTCCTGACCAGCCCTGATCTAGTACTTCCTTGCTCCCTACCCCGAAGGTGGAGGAAGGGGCAGGACAGGAGTGTGTAAACACCAATAGTGATAGATAAACAGGGGAGACCGAAACTCTATCTCACAACACGTTCACACAGAGTAATCACAGAGTAATCAGAGTCTGTAGTGTGAACAGCGTCTGATGCCACCATGACACTCAGCAAGTCTAGAGCAAAACGCCATGTGACAGTACCCCTCCCTCTATGAGGGGCCTGTGGACCTTCACAACCAAGTCATTTCAGATGATGGTGATGAAATGCCCTCACCAGATCGTCACATGGATATCAGAGGCTGGTGACCAAGTCCTCGCCTCAGTACCATAACCCTGCCCAGGAACCAATTACTGTAGAGAACAATTAATGAGCCGAGAATCTATAATTCTCGATACCTGGAACTCCAGCCATCCATCAACTAAGACTAGAGGTGCAGGGGTGGGAAGAGGAGCTTCTGAACTCACAAATTTCTTTAATGGATATTTGTGGAACACATTACGGATTTTGTATGAAGCTGGTAAGGCTGAATATAATGTCACGGGTTGACAGGGGATACCAGGGGATCAAGGCTCCTAAACTGGCCCTCAAACTAGGGGAGCCCTAGTTGTCCCTGATCCCAGAGATACTTTTGATGTTGACAATGTCTGGGCCAGCTTTCCACCCCTGCTCATGCCCAGCTATGATCTAGTACCCCATCCCTCCCTACCCCAGGGGGGGCAGGGACAGGAAATTGTAAACAACAAAGGTGATAGACAAACACAGGCAACCAAAAGTCTGTCATTCAGCACACCCACACAGAGTAATCAGAGTTTGTGGTGGTTTGTCTGATGCTGCCATGACACTTGGTGAGTCTAGAGCAAAACGCCACGTGATAGTACCCTTCCCTCTGTGAGGGGCCACTGGGCCCTCAGGGCCAGGTCTCTTCAGATGACAACGATGAAATACCCTCACCAGACCGTCCCAAGGATATCAGGGGCTGGTACCCAAGTCCTCTCCTCAGGACCATAACCCACTCAGTGAACCAGGGACTGTAGAGAACGACGAACGAGACGAGAATCTATAATTCTCGATACCTGGAACTTCAGCGATCTATCAACTAAGACCGGAGGTGGAGGGGTGGGAAGTATTAGTCACGACACATGGTAGGTGTGACAACCCCAGAGTGAGGCCCAACTTACGCCTTTGAAAACCGCCGTTGGAGAAGCCTCGGGTACTCCGTTGGCCTATTCAGACCCGGTCTACTTTATGCAGCCATTTGCTATTTTTCCGCCATAAATCAGCCTAGCTATAATTCAGAGGCTGGAATCTGTAAACTGTGATCTCCACTTGTCCTATAAAACATCTCATGAAATTTTTATTGCTTATATTTCTTAGGTGGCATTTCTCTCAACATAGGCCTAAGGCGTTTCCACCTGCCCTGGCGCTACCTGCCGGTTTACCTGCCGTCATCTAAATTTATAGAACCCTTGACAAGTCCTTACCCAAAACTGCAGCCCCCGCTGACAAGTACCTGCCTGAATAGACCGCAGGCCGTTAATAATGCCTGTATGATTACAATAGAAGGTGTCTGGATATTTGTAAAATGTATAATTATCCAGAGCAGCTCGCCCGGCTGAATTCTGCATAGAATTCCTCGCATACATGTCATTTTTTATTAGTCGAGGGCTGAGCTCATAATAATGGTGATTGACATGTAGCAGAAGGCTGTTATTTTATGTCTGCTAGGCACATACAAAAGGCCGTGTAAATTCTGCTGCAGTCAACATCTGTTACAGGAATGTGCCCCCGCCCTCCTCCCCAAGTGATCAGGGCGGCCAAAAACAAAAAAGCAGGTACAGTAAGATGTTGCCAGGCAAACCATGAGCTAGGTACGGTATCAGATCTAAGCTTTTCCTTGGGAAATGTACAAAAAAATACAATGGAAAAAGCTTATCAGCGAGTGTTTGATTTTTCTGCAGCACCCCCTCAGGGAAAATGAAGTATTACATGCTTGGATGTCCATACAGTACATGGAAATAATGAGTTCTCTGGAGGGAGACATGAACTTTTTAGCCAATCTCCATTCTGGTTATTAAGCTGCAGGTGCTTATGAGGGACACCCTTTATTTAGGTATGGTGCCCAAATTACTAAATATTGGTGGTGCATATAGCACCCAAATTAAATAACAATGATTTGTATAGATTTTCTAAAATCTTTACATCATAGATATATCTATATGATATGCAAACACATATAGCTATCTATAAACATATATATCTCACATACTTAATACATATACTGTACAGTATATATGTATATTAGCAGAAGGAAGCAACTGTTTTCCAGCATAACCTTGTGTGCGGCTTGATTCATACGTCCTTCGCAAAGATGTTTGTTGAATTTTCTTTACCTAATTTTCAACTTTACCCAACACCCCGTCATGTTATGGTTAGACGGAGACCTGGAGAGGCGTACACACCACAGTGTCTTGCACCCACTGTGAAATTTGATGGAGGATCGGTGATGATCTGGGGATGCTTCAACAAGTCTGGAATTGGGCAGATTAAACTTTGTGAAGAACGTATGAATCAAGCCGCATACAAGGTTATCCTGAAAAAACAGTTCCTTCCTTCTGTTCAGGCAATGTTCCCCAACTCTGAGGACTGGTTTTTCCAGCAGGACAATGCGCCATGCCACACAGCTAGGTGATTCAATGTGTGGATGAAGGCCCACCACATCAAAACCCTGTCATGGCCAGCCCAATCTCCAGACCTGAACCCCATTGAAAACATCTGGAATGTAATCAATCACAAGCCATCAAACAAAGAACTGCTTATATTTTTGCACCAGGAGTGGTATAAGGTATTTTCGACCGCAAGTGCGCTAATCTTTCAGACTCAAGAAATTTCTTGAGAAAAATCCTTTTTCTAGTGTGAACAGAGCCTAAAGGCCGCTTTACACGCTACGATTTATCTGACGATCTCAGTAGCGATGTGACACACCCAGATCGTAGTTACGATTTGCCGAGATCGCACATAGGTCGTTTAGTAGCGGTCACACGTACACATCTCACCAACGACGCAACAGCGATCAGCGATATATTGTTTCACCAAGGCGGTCGTGTGGATGTTGTTCGTCGTTGGCAGGGTGTCAAACATAGCAATATCTCTGCTGCGTTCAAAACGACGACCAATATTTTGAAACTGAACGAGGTGTCAGCGATCAACGATTTTCAACCTATTTGCGTTCGTAGGTGTCACACGCAACGGCGTCGCTAACGATGCCGGATGTGCGTCACGGAATCCGTGACCCCGATGGCATATCGTCAGATACAATGTAGCATGTAACGTCGCCTTTATTCTTGACAAAAAAATAACATTTATTTACATATAATTCTTTCATCATACCCTGCACCTACACATGTACATACACAAAGTGCACATGCCATACATACCAGCCAGTTTTCTCTCCAGTTCCTATAGACTCCTGGAATTAAAGTACCTTTGGTGAAATCATGATCACATATCATATTTCACCAAAGGTCTTGAGACAGCTCATTGGTTTCACCCATCAAGAGAAGTTTCTTGTGTGGCATCTTAGTAATGAAACACCTCATAAGAATCCAAAATGCTAAGGGACCCTAAAAGAGGGAGGATCATGGGAAACTCCCACCCCCAACACTCCAACAATCCTGCAAAATCAAGCTTTTTTTTCAGGGTAGGTCTTATTTTCGGAGGACACACAAAATTGTATGTGCATTTATTCTTTCTGACTGCTCCTCATGGGAGGAGCTTTCTCCAGACCTTATTGTTGCCACCTACTAGGATTCCACACAGTATAAGCTGCTAAAAGGGGCAGGTGAAAGGAAGTAACAACTTCTCTTAGTACTTTTTTGGCTCAGAAAAGTAGTCGCCACTGCTCAAACTCACTTGGCTCCTATTTTAGAATATCTTTACCCTATTGGTTGTAACTCCCATCTATGCACAAGACTATAATTCAGTACAATTAAGATTTGGACAGTCTTGACGGAAGACCTGTTGTCAGGGAACTGTAACATTAACTCTTGCATTTGAAGGCTGAAGACAAATCCCCATTGCAAATTCCAAGACCGGGACCCAACTCCCTCTTGCATCATGTTCACTTCTAGGTCTTCACACCTGCTTTGTGTTTCAGTGCTGTATTTGGGCACCCGGAATGCAGTACATTAGCCTTAGGCAGGGCGGTTGGGATGGAAATGTGCTTTGTGCACTGGAGCAATGTATGTATTTCTGCATGTGGGGGCTTGATACGTGATTAGTACATCTGTAGTATGAAAGAGGTGACCATAGCTAATGGGTTTTCCATCTGTAATCAGGAGCTCCCTGGCAGATGCCACTGAACCTGGTGCGCTATATAGACCTTGGCTGTAGGCCAGAGGTGGGAATTCTGCGTCCTGAGCCAAACGTGGTATTGATATTCCTCACCCGGCATCATTTTCTGTGGAATCCAAATTATGAGACTGCCAAACCCTTGGAAGTATTAGATTACGGCTTAGAAAAATCATTCTGTATCAGCTTTGAGGTTCCATCCGAGACGACGGTGCAAGTATAGGATGTTGAGCAGAAGAATTAGGGTATACACAACATAGAGGAAGAGGGGGTATGCAAGGATTAGGCTTCTCACTTATTAGTGGTCAAGCAGCTATGATCATTGCTGCTTGACCACCATTGATGGCTAATCAGCAATGATCATGACCTCATCACGCTGCTGTACGCTGGGCCGTGGGGATGACGCGCCAGCACCCTGCTCCGCTGACCTTGCCTCCAGCACATAGCTAATTTGCATGTGATGCTCCTTCGCATGCAAATTAGCCAGTGTATAGTGGCTGAAGCGACACAGCCGGAACCCTCTGCTGCGGCTATGACTGGGGCCTGGTGAAGAGGGGGGCCCGACCTTGGTCCAGGGCTTTATAAAGCTAAATATTTACCCCGAGCCATGGCCGGGCTCCCTCTTCACCGGGTACCATACACCAGCCATGGTTGTCATGTCCTGATGGCGGCCCTGCACACCACCAATTCGGTCCAGATCTCCCAGTGGTCTTTTCTTTCCACGGGAACATGACATGTAGAAGACAATACACCACCATGTGATGGCCCATGGCCACCTTCATTGGTGATTTTACAAACAACTACTATTATATATTTCCAGGCAGACTCTATTTTTTTAAATTGGATGTAATGTGTAGGGGTTTAACCTAATCATCCCATGCCACTCCTGTTTATGGTCCATTGTATTTTAGCTCTACCACATCCATTTTTCTAATTTGTGTTGCTGTAGTTTGGGCCCACAAAGTTGGGCCTTAGGGTTGGGTGACCCCTTATCATTACTGGACTTAATAGTCTGGAAACCAAAAATTGAATCCTAGATCTTACAGTAGGGACTGTATAATTGTTACTTTGGACTACCTTGTCATTTTAACACACTGGTGGACCCAGTTCAAAAATATCCTAAGTTGACCCCTCCTTCACCCCTAATTATTACCTAACCATTTCCTTACTCTCCAGAGTTGTCGATAGGTTTTCCTTACTATTACATACTATTCAGATGCCCCCTAGAACTCCAAAGTTATGGCATCAGATTCCTACCATATTTCCTAAGACTTGTGAAGATTTTAGCCTTTTATGAAGACACTCCCACCGCACCTATTCCCTGCCTCTCCAAATGAAGAAATCTCCCAGGATCACCGATTTGCCAAATTTTTGAGGCAGGTTTGATGTTTCAGGAGTCTCCTCTTATTCTACGAGCCATTCAGGAGAGTTCAAAAGTATGTTTAAAAATACCCCTATATAACTTGCCGCAAAGGTCTCAATCTTCATCAAAGGGGGAGGGGGTTGTCCAGCTAAAACAAGTTAGGTGATCACTTATTGAGTGGAGAGGGTCTGACATATGGTTCAGACACCATAGCTGGGCACTTTGCCTGTTAAAATAGAGCAGCAGTTCATATGCTCAACGGCCACTATAGCGGAATCATAGAGAAGGAACGGCGCAACGTTCGGGTGTCCAACCTGCCACTCCATTTTGGAAGAGGGATAAAAGTTTTCTGTTGATGGAGCCCCAACAATAGGACTCCATCAACCAATAAGCTTTCACTAATCCTTGTTTTAACCGGACAACCCCTTTAACCACCACCACACAGGGACCCACCACAGATGTCCATTTGTACTATGGTCAAAACACCCGATGTAACTCAATCCGACATATGGTTGCCGCACTATAGTTGGACACTTTTATGCCCGTTAAAATGGAGCAACAGGGCGCATGGTCAACCGCCACTCCAGCGGAATCGTAGAGAATGAACGGAGCAACGTAAGGGTGTCCGACCTACCGCTCCATTTTGGAAGAGGGATAAAAGTTCTCTGTTGGGAATATAAGTCCCAACTATAGTACCCCCACAAACCAATAAGCTTTCACCAAAAATTGTTTAAACCGGACAACGCCTTTAACCACCATCACACAGGTGCCCACCACACGTGCCTATTTGTACTATGGTGAAAACACCCGATGTAACGCAATCTGACATATGGTTCCCCCACCAACCAATAAGATTTCAACAATCCTTGTTTTAACCGGACAACCCCTTTAATTACCATCACACAGGTGTCCACCACATGTATCCATTTGTACTATGGTCAAAATACCCGATGTAACTCAATCCGACATATGGTTCCCCCACCAACCAATAAGCTTTCACCAAACCTTGTTTAAACCGGACAACGCCTTTAACCACCATCACACAGGTGCCCACCACACGTGTCCATTTGTACTATGGTCAAAACACCCGATGTAACTCAATCCGGCATATGGTTCCCCACCAACCAATAAGCTTTCAACAATCCTTGTTTTAACCGGACAACCCCTTTAATTACCATCACACAGGTGTCCACCACACGTGTCCATTTGTACTATGGTCAAAACACCTGATGTAACTCAAGATGGCACACCTTGAGTAGGGAGGGATGTTTAGATAATGAATTTCGGTACTGTATGGTCATCATCTATAATATATGTTTTCTTCCCCCCCAACCAGGTTTTAGAAGAACAGATGAAGCTGGAATGTAAATGTCACGGGGTCTCGGGATCCTGCACCACAAAAACCTGTTGGAACACTTTGCCAAAATTTCGAGATATTGGATTTTTTTTAAAAGAGAAGTACAATGATGCCGTACACGTAGAAGTGGTGAGGGCCCACCGGCTACGCCAACCCACGTTCCTCACCGTCAAAAAAGTCAAAAATTACCAGAAGCCCATGGAAACGGATCTGGTGTACATTGACCGTTCTCCAAACTACTGCGAGGAAGACAGCAAAACGGGGAGTGTTGGGACTCAAGGCCGCCTCTGCAATCGTACCTCCCCGCACGTGGACGGTTGCGACCTAATGTGTTGCGGTCGTGGATACAACACCCACCAGTACACCAAAGTATGGCAGTGCAACTGTAAATTTCACTGGTGCTGTTTCGTCAAATGCAACACATGCAGCGAAAGGACAGAAGTTTTTACCTGCAAGTAGAGCACGACCGGTGCCCCATCAACCCTACGTTACAGGACCACTATGGCGCCATTTTGCACACGTAATTTTCTTTTTTGAAGAAAATTAGACCCTTTTGTTACAGGCAGGGAAGGAATGCTTCGTTCATTGCTGATTTCCTAGTCTACCGGGAGCATTGCACCTTTTCACGCTGGAGGGGGTTGTTGTAGATATACTTTTTTTTATTTTTAAATTATACATTTTACAAAAAAAAAAGTCTAAAAGGAAACGAGTGAGACGACGTTATATTACGGGACCGTGGAACCGCGGAGGAGGGACCAAACGGAATAAACTATAACACAAATCTCGACTATTAGCTAAACGATGTGTATCGCCTGCCAGTCACACTGGAATTATTCTAATGAACATAAAATTTTATAATTATTAATTTATGTTTTTAATAGTATGAACAAATTCTGAGCACTAACGGGTAGCTTGTGTCTTAATTCCCTACTAAATGTTAAACTTATAGTTGTCAATGAATCTTGTATATGTTTTTTTTTCTGTTATGTGCTACTGAGGGGTCCTAAATTTATTATTTTTTAATTATTTTTTTTTAGCCTTTTTTTATAATTGTATTATTTTTAGTCTTTTTTTTATAATTGTATTTCAATACAAAATTGAGTACCAGAGCAAGTGTCAATTAATACACAATTGTCGCGGCAAATCCACATAGATTGATGACGACGTCCTTGTCCCTCGCCATTACTCATTCGTCTGTCCACGTGAGACCTCAGCCGTTGCAGAAGTTTAAGCACACCATGAATGGTATATTAAACCAACTACCTACGTACTGTACCATGTTCGGTATTTGTTCAATAAATGTTTATTTTCTAGATGTTTGGATTTAAAGAGTGAATCATGAAAAAAAAAATGTTTTTTTTTTTTTGCAAAAAGTTCTTATAGGAACAAGAAGTACAAAATTAGTTTAAAAAAAAATTAAAATTAAAAGGGAACCTGTCAGGTCCAATATGCACCCAGAACCACAAGCAAATCTCGGTGTATATTGCTAATCCCTGCCTAACCGTCCCTGTATCTAGTAGCATAGATAAAGGGATCTTTAGAAAAAGGATTTCTAAAGATCCTTTATGATATGCTAATGAGTGCAGGTACAAGTCCCCTGGGTGTTAGTTCCCCCAACTAGTCCGCCCACAGGGGTGTGCTAAACTTCAATGCTGGAGAGGAAGAACTGGGTTAATGCTGCGCTGCCACCGAAGTAGTTGACTGTTAATTTAATCAATTCTTCTTTATTTTAATGTCTTCGCGTTTCAGAGGTCAGAGCCTCCTTCATGAGCCTCCGTTTTATCTAAAAAAAATCTCTAATGAATCTACTCAAACCCCGTACATATTAATATTATTATACACACTGGCCAGCACTGATTTTATGGTGTTTTGGGGCTTAATTTGCCATAGTTTTGGTTGTGGGTGTGGCTTATAATGTTGAGTAAGTAGACCTTTTTGCAAATTAGATGATTTCAGTTTCATCTAAAATGCTGGAGATGAAGAACGGGGTTAATGCTGCGCTGCCGCCGAAGTAGTTGACTGTTGATTTAATCAATTCTTCTTTATTGTAAGGTCTTCGCATTTCTGAGGTCAGAGCCTCCTTCATGAGCCTCCGTTTTATCTAAAAAAAATCTCCAATGAAGCTATTCAAACCCCGTACATGTTAATATTATTATACACACTGGCCAGCACTGATTTTATGGTGTTTTGGGGCTTAATTTGCCATAGTTTTGGTTGATCTTGGTTCCTCGTGGGTGGGGCTTATAATGTTGAGTAGGTAGACCTTTTTGCAAATTAGATTACTTCAGTTTCATGTAAAAAAAAAAATCCCTAATGAAGCTAATCAAACCCTGTACATGTCACTATTATTATACACACTGGCCAGCATTGATTTTATGGTGTTTTGGTGCTTACTTTTCCCTAGTATTTTTTTTATCTTGGTTCCTCATGGGTGTGGCTTATAATATTGACAGTGTTGAGTAAGTAGATCTTTTTGCAAATTAGATGATTTCAGTTTCATCTAAAAAAAAAACCTCTAATGAAGCTAATCAAACCAAGGAACATGTTAATATTATTATACTCACTAGCCAGCACTGATTTTATGGTGTTTTGGGGCTTAATTTGCCATAGTTTTGGTTGATCTTTGTTCCTCATGGGTGTGGCTTATAATGTTGACAGTGTCGAGTAAGTAGGCCTTTTTGCAATTAGATGATTTCAGTTTCATCTACAAAAATATCTCTAATGAAGGTATTCAAACCTCGGACATGTTAATATTTTTATATACATTGGACAGCACTGATTTTATGGTGTTTTGGGGCTTAATTTGCCATAGTTTTGGTTGATCTTTGTTCCTCATGGGTGTGGCTTATAATGTTGACAGTGTCGAGTAAGTAGGCCTTTTTGCAATTAGATGATTTCAGTTTCATCTACAAAAATATCTCTAATGAAGGTATTCAAACCTCGGACATGTTAATATTTTTATATACATTGGACAGCACTGATTTTATGCTGTTTTGGGGCTTAATTTGCCATAGTTTTGGTTGATCTATGTTCCTCTTGGGTGTGGCTTATAATGTTGACAATGTTGAGTAAGTAGACCTTTTTGCAAATTAGATGATATCAGTTTCATCTAAAAACAAAATCTCTAATGAAGCTAATCAAACCCCATACATATTAATATTATGCACTGATTTTATGGTGTTTTGGGGCTTAATTTGCCATAGTTTTGGTTGATCTTGGTTCCTCGTGGGTGTGGCTTCTATTGTTGACAGTGACAGTGTTGACTAAGTAGACATTTTTACAAATCAGACATTTCAATCTGGGCCTAGAAAAAATATAGAGGAATGGAAAATAAAAAAGAAGCACACACTGAACAATACTGGGTTTAAGCAGAAGGCTCATGGCACATGACTGCTTTCACTTTCTGCCCCACCCCTGAGGAACTTCACTAGATCAGTTTCGCATGGAATGCTTCTTTAATTGAGATCTTATAATATGGTGCACTCTTTTACATGTGAGACTAATGTGCATTTCCTATCCACATCACATATATAAATACTTTAATTATTTTTTTGCAAAGTTATTTTTTTTCTTAGATCCTTTAAAAGGAGTTTAGAGGTGAAAATAGCCTTCAACGTTTAAAAAAGAAAAGTTCCTTCTTATTTGAAGTCCCCAGTTTGATGCCGCTCATGTTAGTAGAGAAGCAGATAGATTGGCTTGGAGAAGAATGCTGAAGTTGATTCACGCTCAGGGGCAGGGTCAGCGATTTCACAGGAGCTCAAATGACTACATTCTCAACTTTGTGACCATTATCTTCTCCTGATATGATAGCGTTTTAGGAATGTGGAGAAACTTTGTCCATCTGTAATAGAGGAAAGAAATAATAGCTCGCATCAGTTGCATCGGTATAAAGGAATTTCCCGAAAAAGTCTGACTTCCTTTTCAAGTTCCATATCTAAAGTTGTCAATGTCAGGATAGAGTTGTCCTCTGAAAACACAAACAGAGGTCTGTTATTTCACTCTTGAGTAGCCAATGTAGTACTATAGCTCGTTAGGGAAGCCATTCTTAGAACGGGTAGAAGAAGACAGTCTCATTTTTATGAAAAGCCAACATTGTGATTGGCCACAGACCACCAGCTTGAAAAACCAAAAGGATGCAGTTGGCCAAACAGTAAAGTCAACGACTGAGGATCCCCCAGACAAGGAGTCTTTTGAATTATGGGCTATACTACGCTCTCCCTGGATAATACTTGTTGTTCTAAAGGTTATTTGTAAGGTCTAACCATGGCTTACTTGCCAACCTTTTGGTGTTGGGTTATAAGGACCACACGCTCCTTCCTAGCCCCTCTACACCTTGTCCTCTCTCCTCAATGACCATTTGGGCTTTATTGAAGTCTCCTGACAGCTACTTTTCATAAAGTTTTGGGAAGCCTAGGTCAGGTCCAACCATGGCTTACTTGCCAACCTTTACGGGTTGGGTTCTGAATACCACATGTTCTTTCCTAGACCTAGCCCCTTTACACCTTGATCTCTCCTCGTCAATGTCCATTTGGGCTTTACTGAAGTCTCCTGACAGCTACTTTTCATAAAATTTTGGAAAGCTTAAGTTCAGGTCCAACCATGGCTTAGCTGACAACCTTTTGGGGTTGGGTTCTGAAGACCACATGCTCTATCCTAGACCTAGGTCAGGTCCAACCATGGTTTACTTGCCAACCCTTTGGGATTGGGTTCCAAAGGCCACATGCTCTTTCCTAGACCTAGCCCCTCTACCTTGTGCTCTCAATGTCATTGTCCATTTGGGCTTTATTGTAGTCTCCTGACAGCTACTTTTCATAAAGTTTCAGAAAGCTTAGGTTAGGCCCAACCTTGGCTTACTTGCCAGCCTTTTGGGGTTGGGTTATGAGGACCACATACTTTTTCATAGCCCCTTTACACCTTGTCCTCTCACTGTCAATGTCTATTTTGGCTTTATTGAAGTCTCCTAACAGCTACTTTTCATAAAGCTTTGGGAAGCTTAGATCAGGTCCAACCATGGCTTACTTGCCAACCTTTTGGGGTTGGGTTCTGAGGACCACATGCTCTTTCCTAGGCCTAGCCCCTCTCCGCTGTGTCCTCTTCCTGTCAATATCCATTTGGGCTTTATTGAAGTCTCCTGACAGTTACTTTTCATAAATTTTTGGGAAGCGTACGCACCACTTGGGTAATTTGCCAACTCCTACAAAGCTCAGGAATATCCTTCTTTTTCAGGAGCCTCATGCAGATTCTTGGGTACTCCGTGATGGTCAACTTACATGCCACTTTTACAGTTTGAGAAATCACTTCATATTTTATGGTATTTAGATATAATATGGTCTCTTTTCTCCTAAAAAACAGTGCCATCGTTGAAAAAAAACCCAGTGTGTGGCTTTGCAGCTCTAGGCAAGAACCATGGACAGGATTGGCAACTGTTGTCTTAGACAACGTCTTTGATGACCCAGCAGATAAAAACATAGCAAAAAAGATGGTACAAAGAACCCATAAAAATAATTAAATCTTTTTGGAACTTTTTAAATATGATAAATAGTCCACTGTCCACAAAACCACCGCACCTATGCCAAGCTGGCAGGTCCAACATTGGTGTTGAGGTTAAAAATAAAGCAGCCATAAAGCAACCGGGGTGCGTGAAACCGGCCTCAGGGCCAAAGTTCATACCACACAATAGATATTTTAGATAAAACCATTAAGGAAAAAGTTCCCAGAAATATTGACATTTTTTGCAGACCGAGTTATTTGAGCAGACACGGATTCAGCGCTGAGGTATTTGTGTATGGTGGGGGAGGGGGGGGTCACATATTTCATATTCTCTGTGTAAGTTGACTGATGACAATTGACATCTTTAGTGAAAGGTGCTGAGAGCTGATAGCCTTTACCGCCTAACGCTACATGCTCGGGACTGCAACAACTCACTTGTGATGCGGAAGGAGCCATGGAATTTTCAGCCTTCAAATATTACAACTTTTTGTGAGCAGTCGATCTATATTCTGGGGGTCTTTTGGGCCTGTTTGGGTCCAAAAACGAAATCCAACCCTGTTACTGTGGTAGTACTCATAAATCTTAGCGGTGGTCACCCAATTTTTGTCTTAGGGGATCCCCCTGTCACGGGTGACAGACAGTCATGTGGTATCTGGCCATAGAAGGTCACAGCGTTTGGCTACGCAAAAGGCTCCTTGACTTTGTACTTAGGTAGCTTTCCTGCTAGTTTTTCATCTCTTCCCCTTTAGGACCCAATGGAGTTCTCCTTCCATCCAGCTGCTGATCATCAGCATTATCTTGGTTCTTAAATACCCCTTTCTTCCTTGGACTGGTGCTGGTGATATTTTCAGTTCATTCAAGCCTTGGTTGCAAGCAGGTGGCTTGTACTCCTCTGTCGTTGCTGAAAACTTTACTGAAATTCTACCGGTGTCTTCTGTATATAAGTAGTTCATGTATTTTCCCCCTGTGTGACCTCTTTGTGTTGTCTATAGTGTTTAGTGGGTTGGCGAAGAGCTTATCCCATCCATTCCCTATATAAGGCCCAGCACTAAGGATACCTAGGGTCAGGTATCCAGCTCGGCGCATAGGTGCGGAACCTATCTAGGGTGGTGAGGGACTCCAGGGACCAGCACTATGGATACCTAGGGTCAGGTATCCGGCTCGGCGCATAGGTGCAGAACCTATCTAGGGTGGTGAGGGACCCCAGGGACCAGCAGTAGATTTGGTCAGGGGTCACCATATTCCCTTTCCTTAGACATAGGGTTTTCCTTCACTTTTTCCATTTGCTTGGTGCTTCCCCGTACCAAGCGTGACACCCCCTTCCTTTGACTAGAGAAGAGAGCCACTAGTGAGTTCTAGATAAGGTGGGCCGTCACGGAGACCTGATTTCAGACCCATGATCGAAAGTGATCACTTGATTAGCAGACTAACCAAACTTCCAAATGGGTTTTCATACTGAGATAACTATATCTTTTTTTACAATATATTGGACACTAGGTGGCGCTGTCCTGCTTAATTGCACAGCAGATCAGTACAAAGTAGCTGAAAAAAACCATAAATTATCCCATGTGCTGTTCCTCCGGTGAAGTATTTATTCCCCTGCTCCTCTAACTACAAATATTTAGTCCCCGACTTAACGGGATTTGCAGTAGGTGGCATATGTCTGCCACTAAGGTGGGCCCAGCAATCCTTATCGAGGGCTTGTCAATCTCCCTGGATCACAGACTGTTCTCAAAAAAATGCCAAACTTGCCCTAATTATTATTTTTACTTTTAACCCTTTTAGGCATCGATAGGGTTTTTTCTTTTGTGAAGATCTTGAAAGACTCAATCTCTTCTGATGATTTGTTTCAGGTGGTGAGTGACCAAGAGGGCTCTGCCCCTTAACCCCCCCATCTGCAACTGTATCACCGATCGTGGACAGGAGGCACACACCAGTCTCCAGTATTTAAATTTTTCACAATTTTTGAAATTGGGCTTTAACATGATACTGCATTTATACCAACACACCGTGAGAGGAACATTAAATATTTGCAACCCCTTACGAGTCAGACATGTAGGCCAACTCTCGAAGAGACTCTTGGGAGAGATGGCACCACCATGTCTCCTAACACTTGGCCTGGTGTCACAGTTCCCTGTTCCGATCCTCTACTTGCTCCATTCACCCACCGGCTCAAATCTTATCCCTTACGAGCAGTGGAGACTTCGATGCAGCGATGGAGCACTGTCCTCCAGAACACTAAGGGTTTTCTTGAAAGATGCAGACTTTTTCCTGTACCACTGCTCGGAGAAAGTGTCTTCTAAAGACTGGCAGTAGGTTTGAGAGTTGATTTTGAGGCCATCTTCAATCCAAAAAGAGCCCATAGCAGGACTCACCTACAACTTGCTAGTGTCTGTGCTGAAGTGGAGGTCTCTGTCCATTACTGATCCAACCACAAGCCCATCCATCTGGTCAAGAATCACTCATCTCATCAGTCCATAAAGCTTTTGAACAATCTGTCTTTGAATATTGCTTGGCCCAGTTTTGATGTTTCCCCTTCTGTGTCTTTCTCACTGATGGTCGGGCTCAGCCTCCTCACCTCGGCCATGTCTCTGAGCACTGAACACCTTGTACTTTTGTGTCTTGCTCAGTGGTGGTCCCATTGAGCCTCCTTACCTCGGCCTTGACTCTGAGCACTGAACATCTTGAACTTCTGTGTCTTGGTATGTGGTGGTTGGGTTCAGCCTCCCATACCTCAGCCGTATCTCTGAGCACTGAACACCTTGTACTTCTGTGTATTTGCTCAGTGATGGTTGGGTTTCAGCCCCCTTACCCCAGTCATGTCTCTTAGCAGTGAACACCTTGCACTTCTGGGCATCGCTCAGTAGTGGTAAGTCTCAGCCTCCTCATGTCGGCCATCTCTTTGAGCACTGAGCACCTTGTACTTCTGTGTGTTGCTCACTGGTGGTCGGCCTCAGCCTCCTCACCTTAGCTATGTCTCTTAGCAGTGAACACCTTGTCCTTCTGGGTCTCGCTCACTAGTGGTCAGTTTCAGCGTTCCCTACCTAGGCCGTGTCTCTGAGCACTGAACACCTTGTACGTCTGGGTCTTGCTCACTGGTGGTTGGGCTTAGCTTCCTCACCTCAGCCATTTCTCTTAGCAGTGAACACCTTGTACTTCTGGGTCTTGCTCACTGGTGGGTGGGCTTAGCCTCCTCACCTCAGCCATGTCTCTTAGCAGTGAACACCTTGTACTTCTGGGTCTCGCTCAGTAGTGGTCAGTCTCAGCCTCCTCATGTCGGCCGTCTCTCTGAGCACTGAACACCTTGTACTTCTGGGCCTCCAGGGAGGCTGCAGTTCTGTAATAGGACAACAAGAGAGTATAAGTCATGGTGGATACACACAGGAGGGGGATATCGGCCATGTGCGTTCCTAGCAGTGCGGACCCACAGATTTTTTTTGCCGTCTCCAGTCTGGTTTCTATTTGTTCTGCAGACAGGCCGTCCCGGAAGGAATTAGCGAGGAGCATGAGCTTGCAGAATATTTGCCACTGAGCTAATGATTTTGACACATCCACAATACCGGCTTTGTACACGACCCGCTCTGTTATTTCTATCTCTTATATTTTACTGGATGAAAGTTTGTAGGAAACAAAAATGGACTTATTCTAGTGAATCCGGAGTATAATATGGCAGATTATGGAGTTCTGGGACCCCGGACCTCAGACGGTTGACAAAACCCATCTTACTTATGCTTCGCTAGTTACCTGATATCCCACATACTGATAAAGAGGAGCAGTATTATAGTAGTTATATTCTTGTACATAGGGGGCAGTATTATAGTAGTTATATTCTTGTACATAGGGGGCAGTATTATAGTAGTTATATTCTTGTACATAGGGGCAGTATTATAGTAGTTATATTCTTGTACATAGGGGCAGTATTATAGCAGTTATATTCTTGTACATATGGGGCAGTATTATAGTAGTTATATTCTTGTACATAGGGGCAGTATTATAGTAGTTATATTCTTGTACATATGGGGCAGTATTATAGCAGTTATATTGTACATAGGGGGCAGTATTATAGTAGTTATATTCTTGTACATAGGGGCAGTATTATAGTAGTTATATTCTTGTACATAGGGGGCAGTATTATAGTAGTTATATTCTTGTACATAGGGGCAGTATTATAGTAGTTATATTCTTGTACATAGGAGCAGTATTATAGTAATTATATTCTTGTACATAGAGGGCAGTATTATAGTAGATATATTCTTGTACATAGGGGCAGTATTATAGTAGTTATATTCTTGTACATAGGGGGCAGTATTATAGTAGTTATATTCTTGTACATAGGGGCAGTATTATAGTAGTTATATTCTTGTACATAGGGGGCAGTATTATAGTAGTTATATTCTTGTACATAGGGGCAGTATTATAGTAGTTATATTCTTGTACATAGGGGCAGTATTATAGTAGTTATATTCTTGTACATAGGGGCAGTATTATAGTAGTTATATTCTTGTACATAGGGGCAGTATTATAGTAGTTATATTCTTGTACATAGGGGCAGTATTATAGTAGTTATATTCTTGTACATAGGGGCAGTATTATAGTAGTTATATTCTTGTACATAGGAGGCAGTATTATAGTAGTTATAATCTTGTATATAGGGGCAGTATTATAGTAGTTATATTCTTGTACATAGGAGCAGTATTATAGTAGTTATAGTCTTGTACATAGGGGGCAGTATTATAGTAGTTATATTCTTGTACATAGGGGGCAGTATTATAGTAGTTATATTCTTGTACATAGGTGCAGTATTATAGTAGTTATATTCTTGTACATAGGAGCAGTATTATATTAGTTATATTCCTGTACATAGGGGGCAGTATTATAGTAGTTATATTCCTGTACATAAGGGCAGTATTATAGTAGTTATATTCTTGTACATAGGAGCAGTATTATAGTAGTTATATTCCTGTACATAGGGGGCAGTATTATAGTAGTTATATTCTTGTACATAGGTGCAGTATTATAGTAGTTATATTCTTGTACATAGGAGCAGTATTATAGTAGTTATATTCCTGTACATAGGGGGCAGTATTATAGTAGTTATATTCTTGTACATAGGTGCAGTATTATAGTAGTTATATTCTTGTACATAGGAGCAGTATTATAGTAGTTATATTCCTGTACATAGGGGGCAGTATTATAGTAGTTATATTCCTGTACATAAGGGCAGTATTATAGAGTTTATATTTGAAGCTGCGTTTCATGGAGTTTACCTTTTAGTATAGCAAACTGAAGTAAGTGTAAGCCTGTGATAACCTTTAATCTGGGGACATTAATCATTTGGGATGATGGTTATTGATGGTGTCTATACCGGTGTCTGTCGCACTTCCCTCCCCGTCGGTCTCTGCTCTCCTGACCTTACCTTGCTGTATTTTGCCATCACATCGAGTCTCCAGGGAGAGGATTTTGATGTCATGAATAAAACCCTTTGTGTGATTCCCTCTTCCGGGGTCATCGGAGGAATGAGAAAAAGCATCACCTGTTAAACATTATTGAATTATAAACTTCTCAAGAACACTTGATGCAAAGCTTCGCTGTGTACATAGAGGTGCGGGGCCCAGAGGAAAGATGAGACCGGGGCCCTCCTCACATGTAGGCCTGAAAAATTTGGTGTCTTTTTGTCCCACATTTCTTTTCCATGAAGTCTGTTAATTCCTAAAATCTGTTGAGCCTGAAATAAAAAAAATTATAACAATGTGAGATCAAAGAACTATCAAATATGTCTGAATAACAGTATCCTACAGTCCACAAATAATGATGCCATATACAACTGTAATAATACTGCTATAATACCCAAATCATACTGTCAAACAAAGCTCAAATAATAGTGTCATAGACTGCTCTGATAGTACTGCCATAATACCCAAATAATACTGTCAAACAAAGCTCTAATGATACCGCCAGAGAGTCTACAAATAATAATGTCATACACTGCTCTGATAGTACTGCCATAGATTTCCCAAATAATAGTGTCATACACTGCTATGATAGTACTGCCATAGATTTCCCAAATAATAGTGTCATACACTGCTCGGATAGTTCTGCCATAGATTTCCCAAATAATAGTGTCATACACTGCTCTGATAGTACTGCCATAGACTTCCCAAATAATAGTGTCATACACTGCTCTGATAGTACTGCCATAGACTTCCCAAATAATAGTGTCATACACTGCTGTGATAGTACTGCCATAGATTTCCCAAATAATAGTGTCATACACTGCTCTGATAGTACTGCCATAGACTTCCCAAATAATAGTGTCTGTCACGAACAGCCGGGGAAGTCCCTCAGAAATCCGCAGCTGTTCACTGATTTGTTACACACGACTACTCTCTAGCGCCCCCCTTGTCTGCAGGCCACTTTTGGTACTGCAGGACAATGCATAAGATGAGGCTGCTGAGCTGATAATGCCAAATATTGGAGGTCTCACAGCAAGGGTAAATGTATATCTCTGATTCCTGCTAATGGAATATTTATATACCTCGGTACCCTTAATGATAGCACTCCAATAATTCTATGCAATAACAATTACGCTGCCACCACCCAGACTTTCTACAGGTAGCTGGGAACCCGTTTCAGATAGCATAAGGCCCTTCGGGGTTTTGGATTCGTATATAAAGCATAAGGAAAGAAACTCTTAAATTTTTATATATTTAATCCGAAAATAGGCAGTGTTTAAAGAATATACAGGAATTTACAAAAGGGAACAATACACATTACGGCATAACAGTTACATAAAATAAAAGGTATAAACGTGAAACTTACTAAGCTTGTGCCATAGAAGTGACGCCTGCTTAGGGAGTAGGAGGGAACTCCAAGAGATGTTAGAATCGGCCAGCATCACCCTTCATGATGCCCTCCTCGTGCTGACTGAGCCCCCAAGACAGGAACTGTCTCTTATGCTCTTGCTAGCCCCCCTTGCCTGTGACATCATTTTACAGTCACTTGTGGGCTGGGCTTGAGATGGTCACAAAGTTCCATAATTCTAGGGTTTTTCATATCTTTGCCCCTGGGTCACACAGGTGAAAGATATTAGCGTCATATTTAATATCTCGATTTTACAGTTACATTGATACCAAACACAACGCCTCTAGCACAATTTTACTGGCCAATACTAATTTGTCGTGATTCCGTCGATCTCCTCGTCAGGTGAGACGGTGCGCTGGGTTCCGCACGACGCAGGGATTCTGGCAATGTGTTTTTCATCTTTCTAGCATTAAAGTCGCACTTCAAAACCTGCTTTGGGAGTTTTCCCGCCAATATTACAAAGAATTGTCTTTCTCTGCAGCTTTTGGCTTTAGTTCTACCATCACCCAAAGTCATAAATACCTTAAGCTTCCAGGCCAATCAGATAATCGCCATGACGACCTGTGGCTGGTGAAGAAGAGGGGGATGAAGTCCTTTCAACAGTTCTACATGACACCTCCCCCTTTTTGAGGTAGCATGGGAGATTGATTTGCCAATCGTCTCCTAAGCCTACCTCGCTGGCATCCCCCTGCCGGGACAGCCCATCAGCATTGCCATGCTCCACACCCTTCCTGTGTTGAATGGTAAAGTCATACTGCTGTAGTGCCAAGCTCCACCGCAGTAGCTTACCATTGTCTCCGGCCACCCGATGTAGCCAGCTGAGAGGGTTGTGGTCTGTCACTATGGTGAAGTTGCGTCCATATAGGTAGGGCTGCAGTTTCCGCAGGGCCCACACTATAGAGAGGCACTCCTTCTCCACAGTGGCGTAGGCCACTTCCCGGGATAAGAGCTTGCGGCTGAGAAACATCACCGGATGCTCTTCTCCCTTCCCATTTACCTGGCTGAGTACTGCACCAAGGCCAAACGCACTGGCATCTGTCTGAACTATGAACCGTCGGGTGAAGTCCGGAGCTTGTAGGATTGGGGAACTGGCGAGGGCAGCTTTTAGTGCCCTGAAGGACCGTTCACAGTCATCTGTCCAGGTGACTACTTGCGGTAGCTTCTTTTTGGTGAGGTCCGTCAACGGCTTAGCAAGAGCACTATAGTTAGGAACGAACTTCCTATAGTATCCTGCCGTACCCAAGAAGGACATCACCTGCTTCTTTGACTTGGGGGTAGGCCAGGAGGTGATGGCATCAACCTTCCCTGGCTCTGGTTTCAGGGTCCCGCCACCCACTCTGTGTCCAAGGTACTGTACCTCCGTCATGCCGATCTGACACTTCCCTGGCTTTATAGTCAGACCAGCGCTTTGGATCCGCCTGAGCACCTGCTCCAGGTGCCCCAGGTGTTCCTCCCAAGTGGGACTAAAGATGGCAATGTCATCCAGGTAAGCTACTGCAAACCCTCCTAGTCCCTCGAGCAGCTGGTCGACCAATCGCTGGAAAGTGGCAGGAGCATTTCTCATGCCAAAGGGCATGACGAGGGATTCATACAGCCCGAATGGGGTGATGAAGGCGGACCTTTCCTGTGCTTCCTTGGACATAGGAATCTGCCAGTACCCTCGACTCAGGTCCATGATGGTCAGGTACTGGGCCCCGGCTAAGCAATCCAGTAACTCGTCGATGCGTGGCATTGGGTACGCATCGGGTGCTGTGATTGCATTTAGCCTCCTGTAGTCCACACAAAACCGGGTTGTCCGGTCCTTTTTTGGAACCAAGACTACAGGCGAGGCCCATGCACTTTTGGACCTCTGGATCACTCCCAGGACTAGCATTTCATCGATCTCCCTTTTTATGTCCTTTTGTACCTCTAGGGAGACACGGTATGGGGGTTGACGAACTGGGGAATGACTCCCTGTGTCCACCTGGTGGGTGGCTAGGGATGTCTTCCCTGGGACATTCGTGAAGGTCATCAGGTAGGGCCGGAATACCTCCCGCAGCTGGGACTTTTGGTCCAAGGATAGCTGTGGGTTGAATGCCGCCTCCTCGATAGACCCTCCATCCCGGGCTGAGGCGAGCAAGTCCACCAAGACTTCACTTTCGCCTTCCTCGGGAAGACTACACACAGGAAGAGCAAAGGCTTCCCTGTCATGATGAGCTTTCATCATGTTGACATGGAAGACCTTTTGCCTCTTCCTGGCATGGTCAATGGTGACCACATAGTTTACGTCATTGAGGCGCTGATGCACCAGGTATGGACCCTCCCAGGCCGCCTGAAGCTTGTTCTGGGTCATTGGGACTAGGACCCACACCTTCTGACCCACTTCGTACACCCGCTCTCGAGCGTGTTGGTCGTACCATCGCTTCTGGCTGGCCTGGGCTTGCGCCATATTCTCATGCACCATCTGCGTCATTGACTGCATTTTGTCACGGAGCCGAATGACATACTCCACAACGGACACTTCTGGGGAATTCAGTTCCTCTTCCCAGGATTCCCTTACCAGACCAAGAGGCCCCCGGACTCGTCTGCCATACAGGAGCTCGAAGGGGGAAAACCCCGTTGAGGCCTGTGGTACCTCTCTGTAGGCAAACAGCAGGTGTGAGAGATACCGCTCCCAGTCGCGTCCATGTGACTCAACCAGCATCTTAAGCATCTGCTTAAGTGTACCATTAAATCGCTCACACAAACCATTGGTCTGTGGGTGATAAGCGCTTGATATCAGATGCCGCACCTGCATTTTCTTACAGAGAGCCTCCATTAGACGAGACATGAACTGAGTCCCCTGGTCGGTAAGCATCTCCCTGGGAAATCCTACTCGGGAGAATATGGTCAAGAGGGCATCTGCCACCTTATCGGCTCTAACTGAGGACAGAGCCACTGCCTCCGGATACCGGGTAGCATAGTCTACCACAGTAAGGACGAACCGTTTTCCAGAGCTGCTGGGGACGGCCAGAGGCCCGACAATGTCCACAGCGACCCTCTGGAAAGGCTCCTCTATCACCGGCAAAGAGATCAGGGGAGCTTTGGGAGCAGGCCCTGACTTTCCCACTCTTTGACATGTGATGCAGGAGCGGCAGTAGTTGGCAACATCTGTCCCCATTTTGGGCCAATAGAAGTGGTGAGACAGCCGGGCCTTGGTTTTGCTAACCCCCAAGTGTCCGGCGAGTGGGATCTCATGGGCAATCCGCAGCAACTCACTCCTAAAGCGGTGAGGCACCACCAGCTGTTTTTCCTTCAGCCACTCTTGTTGGGGGTTACAGGGAATTGTCTCCCGGTACAACTTTCCCTGGTCCCAGAATACCTTCTCCTTATCGGTCTCGGAAGAGGGCTTCTCTGCGAGGTCCCTTAACGTCTTTAGACTGGCATCAGTTCGTAGAGCCACCTGAAACTCTTGGCTAGAAGCAGCTAAAAGTGACGTTAAGGTTCCAACCTCACCAGGACCCTCTGGGACCTGCTCTGGGTCCGTAACCAGTTCCGTTATCCCTCTGGGTGAAGAGGTGTCAGCAGGCAAGGTTTCATTTGCGTTCTGGGCACTCTGACTGCGGGTGACAGCACCGATGAAGGCTGTCTCCCCGGGGAATAACCACTCTTCCCCATCAGCCTGACAGGTACTACTGGCTGTGTCACTGTCCGCTGTGACACTGCTCAGCTGCATTTGACCACTGTCCTCGTGGTTCTCATGTCTGCCTCCATCTCTGTCAGCACAGACACTTGCTACCTTGGGGTTGTCCTCAGCCACGTCACCCTGCCGCGTGGCATGGCTGAGTTCCCCTGTACAAATCTCCACTTTATTACCATGCACAACATTTGTAATTACGTTCTGGGTATCCGCATTCGGGTCGCATGACTTATCAACAACATTTGCATCACATGATTTAACAACATTTGCATCACATGACTGATCAACAACATTTGTATCACATGACTTTTTGGATTCGGGAGGATCATCAGGGAGAAATTGTGCAACTAATCGCCCCAGATCAGTCCCCAATAAAACATTGGTTGGTAGATGTTCATCCACCCCCACTTCCCTCCACCCTCTCCCAGCACCCCAGTCGAGGGGAATCAGGGCCATTGGGAAGGAGTGGTGGACACCCCCCGCCAAGGCGACAGTCAGGAGTTTTCCCGGGATAAAGTTTTCAGGGGGTACCAGTTCAGGGCGGACCAGTGTTCTGTCGGCCCCAGTGTCCTTGAGCCCCACAGTGGGGGTTCCGCCTACGGTGACGGGGTGTAGGTTTTCGCAGGCCCTACCACCCGCCTTCCTTGCCAAAAGGACAGTTCCAGTGGGCCCTTGGGCCTTGGATGTGGGGTTCCTCTTCTGCCTCTCTGGGCAACCAGAGCTGAGGTGTCCAGGCAGGTTGCAGGAAAAACACCTGCGAGTGTCAGAGGTGGGCCGGGCACTGGTGGATGAAACAGGACCTACGGGAGGTCGGCTGGTAGGGGCAGGGGTGGTTGTAGTTGTCATCTTACCCCCTTTCCAGCTAGTGGTGGACGGCTTCCGCACCTCCGATGCACGGTTGGCCACATAGGCGTCGGCAATCTGGGCTGCTTTTGAGGCCTCCTTGGGCTCTCGGTCCATAACAAACTGTCGAACCTCCACAGGACAGACATGTAGGAGTTGGTCCTTCACCATGAGGTCCTTTAACTCCTCAAAGGTTGTAACGGACAGTCCTTGGATCCACTGGTCAAAGGTGCGCTGGAGCCCACCCTCCAAATCGCTGTAGCTGTCATGAGGTCCGAGCTGGAGGGTCCGGAATTTTTTTCGGTACACCTCCGGAGTCAGCTGATACTTCCGTACTAGGGCCTGCTTTATGGCCCCATAGTCTCCACTCTGCTCTTGAGGGAGACTGGCAAACGCGTCCAGGGCCTTGCCTCGCAGCCCTGGGGTTAAGTATTGTGCCCATTGTGTTGAGGGCAACTGGTACTGCAAGCAAGTCTTTTCAAATCCCCTCAGAAAGGTGTCCAAATCCCCGTCCTTTTCCATCACAAGAAAGTGCTCCGGTCGGGGCTTAAAGCTGCTGGCATTATTGGACTCACCGTTTAGTGAGGAAGATGTCTGCTGCCGGGCTTTGAGGATATTCAATTCATGGTCTCTCTGGGCTTGGCGCTCTCGCTCGGCTCTCTCAGCCTCTCGCTCGGCCTGAGCCTGGCGCTCGGCTCTCTCAGCCTCTCGCTCGGCTCTCTCAGCCTCTCGATATTGCTGAATGAGGCTTAGCCGTCCCTGCCGGTCATCTGCAGCGAATTGTTGTAGAGCCATCTTCAGGAAAGAGTCCATGTTGCCCCGGTCACTGCTCTGGCTTGCAGTTGATGGTGGGGACTCTGCAGAAGCACTATCCTGGGCTTGGCTTGCCTCCTCTTCTCCAGCACTGGGGGAATGAACGTGCTCTGCGTCCCATTGTAAAAGTTCTTTAATGAGGTCTTGCCTCGTTTTGCCATGGCCATCAATCAACTTGGATCTGCAGAGTGCAGCAAGAACTTCCTTCTTCTGCTGATTGTACCAGGCTTCTGACACAGCATCCATAATTGCCAAATAAAAGATAGGATAGAAAACAAGAGAGAAGGGGAGGGGGTAACTGCTACACGTACAGTATTGTTCCAGGTATATTTAAACACTGAGTTCAATCCTCAAAACTTTTGCAAGTTTTTAGTGAAAGGGATGATTGCTCAAACCAGATCACTAATGCTTTATATATCCCACCGCTTGCCACCAATTTGTCACGAACAGCCGGGGAAGTCCCTCAGAAATCCGCAGCTGTTCACTGATTTGTTACACACGACTACTCTCTAGCGCCCCCCTTGTCTGCAGGCCACTTTTGGTACTGCAGGACAATGCATAAGATGAGGCTGCTGAGCTGATAATGCCAAATATTGGAGGTCTCACAGCAAGGGTAAATGTATATCTCTGATTCCTGCTAATGGAATATTTATATACCTCGGTACCCTTAATGATAGCACTCCAATAATTCTATGCAATAACAATTACGCTGCCACCACCCAGACTTTCTACAGGTAGCTGGGAACCCGTTTCAGATAGCATAAGGCCCTTCGGGGTTTTGGATTCGTATATAAAGCATAAGGAAAGAAACTCTTAAATTTTTATATATTTAATCCGAAAATAGGCAGTGTTTAAAGAATATACAGGAATTTACAAAAGGGAACAATACACATTACGGCATAACAGTTACATAAAATAAAAGGTATAAACGTGAAACTTACTAAGCTTGTGCCATAGAAGTGACGTCTGCTTAGGGAGTAGGAGGGAACTCCAAGAGATGTTAGAATCGGCCAGCATCACCCTTCATGATGCCCTCCTCGTGCTGACTGAGCCCCCAAGACAGGAACTGTCTCTTATGCTCTTGCTAGCCCCCCTTGCCTGTGACATCATTTTACAGTCACTTGTGGGCTGAGCTTGAGATGGTCACAAAGTTCCATAATTCTAGGGTTTTTCATATCTTTGCCCCTGGGTCACACAGGTGAAAGATATTAGCGTCATATTTAATATCTCGATTTTACAGTTACATTGATACCAAACACAACGCCTCTAGCACAATTTTACTGGCCAATACTAATTTGTCGTGATTCCGTCGATCTCCTCGTCAGGTGAGACGGTGCGCTGGGTTCCGCACGACGCAGGGATTCTGGCAATGTGTTTTTCATCTTTCTAGCATTAAAGTCGCACTTCAAAACCTGCTTTGGGAGTTTTCCCGCCAATATTACAAAGAATTGTCTTTCTCTGCAGCTTTTGGCTTTAGTTCTACCATCACCCAAAGTCATAAATACCTTAAGCTTCCAGGCCAATCAGATAATCGCCATGACGACCTGTGGCTGGTGAAGAAGAGGGGGATGAAGTCCTTTCAACAGTTCTACATGACAGTGTCATACACTGCTGTGATAGTACTGCCATAGACTTCCCAAATAATAGTGTCATACACTGCTGTGATAGTACTGCCATAGATTTCCCAAATAATAGTGTCATACACTGCTCTGATAGTACTGCCATAGATTTCCCAAATAATAGTGTCATACACTGCTCTGATAGTACTGCCATAGACTTCCCAAATAATAGTGTCATACACTGCTGTGATAGTACTGCCATAGACTTCCCAAATAATAGTGTCATACACTGCTGTGATAGTACTGCCATAGATTTCCCAAATAATAGTGTCATACACTGCTCTGATAGTACTGCCATAATTTCTAAGTAATAGTGTCCTAGATATGTCTAATAACGCTGCCATACCGTATCCAGATAATATCATACACAGCTCTAATAATACTGCCCTAGAGTTCTCAAATAATAATGTCATACACAACTCTGATAGTACTGTTCCCAAATAATAGTGCCATACAAAAATCTAATAATACTGCCATAGAGTTGCCAAATAATAGTGTCATACACCGCTCTAGTAATACTGCCCTAGAGTTTCCAAATAGTCATACAACTTTAATAATACTGCCAAACAGTTTTCAAATAATAGCGTTATACACCATTATAATAATACTGCCATAGAGTTCCTAAATAATAGTGTTATACGTCTGTCAAATAGTACTATTAACTCTGCCAATCAGTTCAAACATCATGCACGAATACCGCACCGATACAGCTTGTACCACGACCATCCATCTCTCCGTGGCACCACGTGTCATGTGAAGCATGCTCCGGTCTTGTTATCACATTGGATTATTTTTCGGCTTATAATGATCATCTGTGGATAATCTCCTCATTAGTGACGATAATACGGCCGAGGGTCGGAGTCAGTGTGTAACATTTACAGCACAAATCTGGTCATTGTTCAGCACGTTCCTCGCAGCTGCGTTTCTTCAGCTCTCCGCCCAGGACAAGGAACCGACATGTTTCCTCAGATCAAATTAATATTCTCTGTCTTAATCCCATAATAATTTTCTAATACCTTTCACTTCTCTGTCACTAGTGGTTGAATCAAAAGTTGGCAGACGTTCCACCTGAGAGGTTACATAAGAGATGGAAGGAGTGGAGGCGCGCACCGATCCAGGGAGTAATTTTGTATAATATGCCTGTAGTAATACATTTATAGATTTGGGACATAGACTGAACCTGAGATATATTGTGTCTCCTGAATTCTTTCCCCAGTCCCTGGTGTCTCCTGAATTCTTATTCTGGTCCCTGGTGACTCCAGAATTCTCTCTCTAGTCCCTGGTGTCTCCTGAATTCTTTCTCTAGTCCCTGGTGTCTCCTAGATTCTGTTCCTGGTGTCTCCAGATTTTTTTTCCCCAGTCCCTGGTGTCTCCTGAATTTTTCCCTAGTGCCTGGTGTTTCCTGAATTCTTTCCCTAGTCCCTGGTGTCTCCTGAATTCTTTCCCTAGTCTCTAGTGTCTCCTAAGTTATTTCCCTAGTCCCTGGTGTCTCCTGAATTCTTTTTCTGGTCCCTGGTGTCTCCACAATTTTCTCTCTAGTCTCTGGTGTCTCCTGAATTCTGTTCCTGGTGTCTCCTGATTTTTTTTCCCCTAGTACATGGTGTCTCCTGAGTTCTTTCCCTAGTCCCTGGTGTCTCCTGAATGTTTCCCTAGTCCCTGGTGTCTCCTGAATTTTTCCCTAGTCCCTGGTGTCTCCTGAATTTTTCCCTAGTCCCTGGTGTTTCCTGAATTCTTTCCCTAGTCCCTGGTGTCTCCTGAATTCTTTCCCTAGTCTCTAGTGTCTCCTGAGTTCTTTCCCTAGTCCCTGGTGTCTCCTGAATTCTTTTTCTGGTCCCTGGTGTCTCCACAATTTTCTCTCTAGTCTCTGGTGTCTCCTGAATTCTGTGTCCTGGTGTCTCCTGATTTTTTTCCCCTAGTACATGGTGTCTCCTGAATTCTTTTTCTGGTCCCTGGTGTCTCCAGAATTCTCTCTCTAGGCCCTGGTATCTCCTGATTTTTTTTCTCTAGTCCCTGGAGTCTCCTGAATTCTTTCCCTAGTTCCTGGTGTGTCCTGAGTTCTTTCTTGAGTCCCTGCTGTCTCCTTAATTCTCTCTCTAGACCCTGGTATCTTCTGGCTTCATTTCCCAAGTCCCTAATTGCTTTTGGGGTGTCTCATTTAGGTCACAAAGCTTTTTTCCCCAATATCTTGTAGCTTCATTTCCCAATTATCGGCTTATTTTTTATTTATTTCCTAGTCTCTGGAGTCTATTGCCTTCATAATCCAGAGAGAGAGACCCGGCCCTCCCGTTACGGTCTTCAGAAAAATGTTTGCGTTTGCCATTGACTTCCACTATACTCGCTACACAAGTTGAGCCCAGTCGACCTGCTCGATTCGACTATGGAGCACTCAAGCAATTTAGGGCTCATTCATCACTAATGACCTCATTATCTAGTCCCTGGTATCCTATGGCTTCAATTCCCAGTATCACTCAATCTCTGTTGCTTCATAGCTCATGGCTTCATTCCACTTTCCATGGTGTTCCTTGGCTTCATTTCCCAATTTAGGCTTCCTTTGGATTGATTTTCAAGTCCTTGGTGTCTATTATCTTCATAAACCAGTCCTTGGTGGTTTTACTCCCCAATTCGTGACATCTTGGGGCTTTATTCTCCAATCCCTGACACCCTAAGGCTTCATTTTCCAGTCACTTGTGCCTAGTGGGTTTACTCCCAAGTTCTTAAGAGTCTCTTGGCTTTATTCTCTAGTTCCTGGTGTCTTGTGGGTTCATTTTCCAATCCCCGGTGTCTTTTGGATTTGTTCTCTAATCTATTGTGTCTACAGTTTTTTACATTATTAACCATCCCTTAGCAGCCAGTATTTTTTCTGTCTACTTCTTGATTCCCATGGCTTCCTTTCCTAGTCCCTGGAATCTTATGGCTTTAATTCCCCGTCACTGGTGTCTAGTGGCTTCTGCTTCTGAAGGTCTCATGGCTTCATACCCTTTACCATGGTGTCTTGTGGCTTCTCCTTCTGAAGGTCTCATGGCTTCATAATCCATTCCATGGTGTCTTGTGGCTTCTTCTTCTGAAGGTCTCATGGCTTCATCCCCTTTTCCTTGGAGTTTTGTGGCTTCATTACCCAATCACTGGTGGCTTTTCAATTTGTTTTCTATTCTTCGAAGTCTAGTGTTATTTTTTAAAAATATCAGTCCCTTTTTTTTATCTAGTGGTTTTATTCCCCAGTTCTTTATTTTCTTAATTCTCCAATCCCTGGTGTCTTGATCTTCAATTTAAAACCCCTGGTGTCTATTGGATTCTTCCTTTGGTGTGCCCTTGTTTTCCAATCCTTGAAGTCTTTTGGATTTGTTCTTTAGTTGACGACATCTATTGTCTTTTTAAAGCCCAATCATGAGTGTCTGGTGGATTTTGTCTGAAGTTCTTGATGTCTCTTGGCTTCAGGTTGGTTCATTTTCAAGTTCTTGGAAGTTCTTCGATTCTTTTGACTTTATTCTCTAATACCTAGTATGATATTGCTTAATTTCGTCCTGGTGGTTTTTTTTGTATTTATTCATTCCTGGTGTCCAGAATTTTCATTAGCTTGTCCTTCATCTCTAGTGGCTTTATTCGTTAAGTCTTGGCATCTCTTGCTTTCATTCCTTGATCCATGGTTGGTTTTGGTTTTCACGCCTGTCTTTTGTGTCTCTTTGTCCAAAGTGTCTACAGTTTTCCTTACCAGATCCTGTGATGTCTCTTTAGTATTTGACATCACAGCTTAATTTCCCACATTCTGCTTTTTTTTTTAATTTATTGTTTGTTTTTTTCATAATCTAGTTCCTGGTGTCCTTTAGTCTTTTTTTCTCTAGTTCCTGGGGTCTAGTGTTTTCATCAGCCATGAACTGGTGTTTTGATTACCCAAAACATAGTTGATCAGGGTTTTTTTCCCAGCCAGTTCATCCATTGTGCTTTAATTTCTAAATTTTGGATGTCTTGTGGCTTTTTGCACCAATTGTAGGTGTCTAGTAATTTATTAGTCCATTCATTCTCTACTCGTAAACACACACTTTAGTTCCTATTGAGTTTTCCGGTATCCTAGTGTTCGATGATTTAGAAGCCCAGTTTGTTAAGTGCCCCAATAATATCAAGTGGTTTGTAGATCTCGTATGTTAATGCACCCATACCTAGAGTGTTGGTCGATATCAACGGATTCGGTTGACCCTGTAATGTGTATGGTGGCATCAACCAACTGATCGTCTAGGGAGATATCAATCGGGAAAGACTAATTTTGGACTGTAATGTTCTCCTGGTGATAAACCGCCGGCCAACATGTAACCGACATCTTTCTTATAGTGAAAACATGAGCGCTCAGCCAAACGAGTGCTCCTGTGTATGGAAGAATAGTCTGAGATGGCTGTCGGCTGTCTAATAGAAGCATTGCCCAAGTTTCAGAAGTTAATTATCCATGCAATTCGGATGTGACAGCATGACCAAAGATGTTGCGACATCCAGTAGCGTAACTAAAGTGCAATAGGCCCCAATGCAAAATTTGGACCTGAATGTTTGTCATATGTATGTATATGTATGTATACATTTAGCGTTCTAAATCCTATAAAGACATGCACTTCCCCATTCTATAGTAATGTACCCCATCCTGGCCTCCTTCCTGGTAAATATGTCCCCATCCAGGTAAATATCCCTCTTCCTGGGCTACGTCCTGGTAAATATGTAACCCATCCTGGTATATATGTTCCCCATACTGGTATATATGCCCCCAACCTACTAAATATGTCCCCCATCCTGGTATATATGTTTCTCTTCTGTGCCCTTCCTGGTGTATACTGTCCCCCTCCTGTTATATACTATCCCCCTCCTGCTGTATACTGTCCCCCTCCTGGTATATACTGTCCCCTTCCTGATATATATGTTCCTCTCCTGTGCCCCTCCTGGTGTATATTGTCCCCCTCCTGGTATATTCAGTCCCCTTCCTGGTACAGTGCCTACAAGTAGTATTCAACCCCCTGCAGATTTATCAGGTTTACACATTCGGAATTAACTAGGCATTGTGACATTTGGACTGTAGATCAGCCTAGAAGTGTGAAATGCACTGCAGCAAAAAAGAATGTTATTTTTTATTTTTTTTTTTTAAATTGAGAAAAGTTTATTCAGAGGGTCATTTATTATTCAACCCCTCAAACCACCAGAATTCTGTTTGGTTCCCCTAAAGTATTAAGAAGTATTTCAGGCACAAAGTACAATGAGCTTCACATGTTTGGATTAATTATCTCTTTTTCCAGCCTTTTCTGACTAATTAAGACCCTCCCCAAACTTGTGAACAGCACTCATACATGGTCAACATGGGAAAGACAAAGGAGCATTCCAAGGCCATCAGAGACAAGATCGTGGAGGGTCACAAGGCTAGCAAGGGGTACAAAACCCTTTCCAAGGAGTTGGGCCTACCTGTCTCCACTGTTGGGAGCATCATCCGGAAGTGGAAGGCTTACAGCCTTTGAAAGTTTCCTCCCGTGCCGAGGCCAGGCTTGTCCGAAGAGTCAAGGCTAACCCAAGGACAACAAGGAAGGAGCTCCGGGAAGATCTCATGGCAGTGCGGACATTGGTTTCAGTCAATACCATAAGTAACGTACTCCACCGCAATGGTCTCCGTTCCAGACGAGCCCGTAAGGTACCTTCACTTTCAAAGCGTCATGTCAAGGCTCGTCTACAGTTTGCTCATGATCACTTGGAGGACTCGGAGACAGACTGGCTCAAGGTTCTCTGGTCTGATGAGACCAAGATCGAGATCTTTGGTGCCAACCACACACGTGACGTTTGGAGACTGGATGGCACTGCATACGACCCCAAGAATACCATCCCTACAGTCAAGCATGGTGGTGGCAGCATCATGCTGTGGGGCTGTTTCTCAGCCAAGGGGCCTGGCCATCTGGTCCGCATCCATGGGAAGATGGATAGCACGGCCTACCTGGAGATTTTGGCCAAGAACCTCCGCTCCTCCATCAAGGATCTTAAGATGGGTCGTCATTTAATTTTCCAACAAGACAACGACCCAAAGCACACAGCCAAGAAAACCAAGGCCTGGTTCAAGAGGGAAAAAATCAAGGTGTTGCAGTGGCCTAGTCAGTCTCCTGACCTTAAACCAATTGAAAATTTGTGGAAGGAGCTCAAGATTAAAGTCCACATGAGACACCCAAAGAACCTAGATAACTTGTTGGTTTGTAAGATTTATGCATCTGTTAATAAATCCTGCTCTTGTTTGAAGTTTGCAGGCTCTAACTTATTTGCATCTTATCAAACCTGCTAAATCTGCAGGGGGTTGAATACTACTTGTAGGCACTGTATATATTTTCCTCTCCTGTGCCCCTCCTGGTGTATACTGTCCCGCTTCTGGTATATTCTGTCCCTTTCCTGGTATACATGTTCCTCTTCTGTCCCCCTCCTGGTGTATTCTGTCCCTCTTCTGTTATATACCATCCCCCACCTGCTGTATACTGTCCCCCTCCTTTACACCTCCTGTATATACGGTCCCTCTTTTGGTATACACTGTCCCCCTCCTAGTAAATATGTTCCTCACCTGGGCCGAGGCCACACATCCAGCTGAAGCAGGTTTTGGGGCCAGTGGGTCCCCTGCACCCCCGGGCCCGGTTGTGATCCCTGCAACCAACGATTGTTCCACCCTTGGTGACATCCAAAACGCATGGATGAACTACTGAAACTTGGGCAATGCTGTTATTGAAAGAATTTTAAGGAATAAAGAAGAGCACAAGTTTGTGAAGCTGGAGTTCTTTTACATTATTGTTCAAGTCCCGGCCGGAACGTCTCAGTGTTCCAAATTGCCTCCCGGGGATCGTAACGGTGAGCTGGACTATTTCCTTCGTTACATGTATTGTATATGGCCAGCTTAAGTTGTTTGATTTCAGGCGGTGTTCTTAAATGAATACCCCTCCTTTAACCGCACCCCATTATGTCTTAGCGATTTCTCACCCAAGGACCCCAACACAAGTAGCGGTTTCAGCTGTTGGGTGCGGTTCACATTACAGCGCTGACATTTTGCACGGCGCTCTCTCATGTGCACTTAGTCTAATTGTTGGTGCATTATTGGACCTCACGTGTTCTCAGACTTATTTGATGTAAAATATTAACTGCAGGTAATTGAACAAATGGTGTTGAAACACAAAACACAGATAAGACAGCTTTGTAATCGGAAACCTAGAATTCAGAGCATCTGTTCCCGGTTGTAGTGCGTCCAAATTGGCAGCAGGAAGCACAGCGAGTATGTGCTAATGCGGGCACGTGGTTTCTAGATGCCTTAGGAATGTTCACCACTTTCAAATTAAACCTTTTAATGCCGGGCACTTAAGCCAGACATCGCAATCGCTGATCAACTGCAGCCGAAGAACGGTTCAGACAAGAATTCCATCGCGGACATTACGCAAAAAAAGTCAACATTGAAGCTCTTTGCATGAGAAGATATTTCCACAATATATTAGAAAGAAGTTGAATATTTCTCAGGGTTTTCAAATATTTTTGTAAAAAATTCCGAAAAGTAGTTCAAAAGCTAAAAGATAACTAATCTGGCCATTGTACTCCTACATGGATGGTGTACATATGATGTTGTTGGCCGAATTCGTTTTTGACCCTAAATTTCTACATCTATGTCACAAGGAGGTTTTTACAAACATCCCCGACTGTCATGGCGGCTCCCAGATCTGTGGAGACTACAGATTCTGGCCCTCTGCCTGCTAACTTCTCTGATGTCTGCGATCAGTGAATGGAGACTCGGGCATCGACCCACAGACTTAGGCAGGCTAACAAGAGTTCATCTCTACTGGGCTGCTTGTTAGTCTGCTTTGATCACATGTTGTGGGGGAGCCAGTCACAATCACTCTCCTCCTATATACGTTGGCTGGACCCTTCCTTTAATGCCAGCTATAGCTTCTCTATACTGGTCTAGCAATGTGTTTTGATCCAGACTTACTGGTGGTTGTTGTACTTTGTTGCTGTGAGCGGTTGTGGTGTTAACCCTTGTCCTTTTGGTGCTGCCTTACTTCTCTTACTTTTCTCCTTAGTTTCTCCCTATTTGTTCATGTGAGTTTGCGGAGTGTCTGAGTTTTGTTTTGTTCCTATCTGCCTTAATCTGTATTGCCATCACATTCTTGCCCATTCCTTCCCTAGGAGGAGGGGAACATTTTACTTCTGGTCAGGAGAATAGTAAGGCACGGGACTATGGCATCTCCACCATCAGGGGTAATCCAAAAGTTAGGGACAGCCTAGGGTTCCCTAGGGTGAGGGACAGTACAGGAGCCCCTAGTCCCTTGTTATCCTTGTCTAATCTTTCTTTTCCAACTCATGGGTTTTGCTTGGTCTTAGTGGCTTCGTTTTCTTGCTCCTGGAAAAGTTTTTATATGCATGAATTCCTCTACCTCAACATCAGTATAAAAACTTTCTGTGAGTTAGAGGCTTTTTTAAGATTTGTTCAAAAGTTCCAGCCATAACAAAGTGGTAGCCACAAAATTCCCACAGATGGCCAAAAAGTGGCATCAACGTCGGCAGGATTGAAGCATGAATAAAAAAATCTGTGTCTTGTGAATTCAGAAATTAGGTACTTTTCCACCAAAACTTGGAGAGACACATAAAACATCTGTGAGTACAAGTATACCAAAATAATGCCGCCCTACTGTGCACAAGTTATGTGAAGGCCAAGTATGTATTTCTTATCCTCTATTTTTACCATTGGAGGTGTACTATTATTATTAATTATTATAGCACCATTTATTCCATGGCACTTTACAAGTGAAAGAGGGTATACGTACAACAATCATTGACAGTACAAGACAGACTGGTACAGGAGGAGAGAGGACCCTGCCCGCGAGGGCTCACAGTCTACAGGAGGAGAGAGGACCCTGCCCGCGAGGGCTCACAGTCTACAGGAGGAGAGAGGACCCTGCCCGCGAGGGCTCACAGTCTACAGGAGGAGAGAGGACCCTGCCCACGAGGGCTCACAGTCTACAGGAGGAGAGAGGACCCTGCCCGCGAGGGCTCACAGTCTACAGGAGGAGAGAGGACCCTGCCCGCGAGGGCTCACAGCCTACAGGAGGAGAGAGGACCCTGCCCGCGAGGGCTCACAGTCTACAGGAGGAAAGAGGAGCCTGCCCGCGAGGGCTCACAGTCTACAGGAGGAGAGAGGAGCCTGCCCGCGAAGGCTCACAGTCTACAGGAGGAGAGAGGAGCCTGCCCGCGAGGGCTCACAGTCTACAGGGAATGGGTGATGGTACAATATGGAAGTAAACCTCAATCAAAAGGCTGCAAAGGGTGTGTCACGTCCCCACCAGAGTCAGCTCCTGCGACTTATGCTTTGGTCACCAGGTGCCGCCGTATTCTCGCCGTGGGTGGTGTTGGTGATAGGGGAAGAGTCAGTACCAGTAGATCTGGTAGGCACAGGCTCAGCCCATCCACTAGGCTGGGTTTCCCTGGGACCTGCAGTACCACTGTCTGACTGTGGTGGCGTGTGCCTTCCAGTTGAAGCTCCCACATTTCAGCCACATCCAATGGGAAGGCGCCACACTTTTCTTATTCCTCCTCCTGTCTGCTGTCTTATAGTTTCTGCTGTTCTCTGGCTCACACTCTGCTCCTGAATTCTGACCCCGTGTTTTGACCCCTGCCTGTTTACTGACGACTCTCCTGCCTGCCGTGTTTGACCTTGGCCTGGTTTCCTGACTACGCTCTTGCTTGCAGTTTTTCTCCTTTTTTGTACCTCCTGGTTTTGACTCTACCTAATGACGACTCTTCCCTGGACTGCATCCTTCCGTAGGCAGCAATCTCTTGGACCCTATAGTAATTCCAGAACCCTGTTTAGGGGTTAAAGGGTTTCAGGGTCTTTGGGATTCTGCTGAGGAGGTAGCTCACCTCTAGTCTGTTCGTGACAGCCATCTTGAGTCTGTGGTTTCAGGCAGCCGTCACAGGGCGCCACTGTTTAAGAATACGCAAAAAAAAAAATTCTTTGAAGAATGATTTACTATAGTATCCTTTTGTATAGTAAACCATAGGTCACACACCAAAAGGACCTCCTTTTGGCAAGGCCTAGCGGCATTGGGTCTTATGGGTATCTTCTTCAGATGGACCAAAAGCTTTAACAACACATGGGACAATTTTGGACAGTGCCTAATACTGGCATAGTGTATTAAAAATAATACTGCCATGACGCGTTTTGTCAACCACACTAGGCGCTAAAGGACGCACAGGGATAACAACTTATTGCCAGGTGACTCAGTTAGAGGAACAGCAACAACCACCAAGACATTTCAGACGTATGCAAGCCACCTGCTTGCACTGACGACTTAATAAAGGTATGTGAACAATCACCAGTACTGAGTAATAGGAAGTGAAGGTATATAAAGAAAGAAGGGATGTGTTGATGAAAAGCACCTCTCAGGCTGAGGAACTCCGCACGGTCCTAAAGGGAAAGGGATGAAAACCATGCAGAAACAATAGGTCAGGGAGCAGTTTGCACAGCCAAATGCTGTGAACTTCTATAGTCGGACACCACAGGACTGTGTCACCCGTGACACATGATGCCTACACTGTGACCTTCTATAGACGGACACCACATGACTGTCTGTCACCCGTGACACATGATGCCTAAATAATAACTCCGTAAATTATCTATTTGAGAATTCCATACGATTGTGTTCAACTAAGTCCTAAATTGACGACTCATTAGTGAAGGCGATGAGAAGGGACCACATTTGGTCTTCCCATAAAAAAACCCACCTAAATTGATAAAATGAAAAATTTGGTAGTATGTAGAATTACCTGACATGTAAAAAATCATGAATTGGATGTGGCCTCTCCTGAACAAAAAAAAACATGCCTCGACATTAGTACAACCTTCATAAATCTATCAGTCTTCATTTGGCTTTGAGTCAAGAAAGACAAATCCTGGCACAAGTTCTAGAGTTTTCGAAGCTCCGGGCTACAAAGACCTAATTTAGGGAGCAGATTTTTCTTGAACGGTTCCTCTTTTTTTTTTTTCCCCTCCTCCTTTATGGCTTTAGGCTCTGTGAGACACATACACGGGGCTAAAAGCCGGCCTCTCTCCTGTGTAGTGTGTAACTAAGAAATAGCCGGCCAGGTAGAGGTGCTGAAAGACGCCGTGCAGGTGGGTGCGCGGACCTGCGGCTGAGGAATCGGAGGGTGAGGGGGATCAAATAGGAGACAGATCCTGCCACCGATAGAGGGGTCATATCACAAGAGATAGAATCTAACCCTCATCTTAAAAAAAAAAAAAAAAATCACTACCAAATACCAAACCTTGAATTGTCCTTTTTTGGCAACTTTTTTTTTTCCCTTTTTTAAATAAAAACTTCACCATTAAATATCAGATTTTAAATCAACCTGTTTTGAAAAAAACTTAACATGAAATAATCAAATTTTAAAACAAAATATCAGATCTTGAATAGTCCTTTTTGGATTTTTTTTAAATACACAAAAACCATAATTATGAGATCTTAAATCAACCTTTTTTTAAAAAAAAAAAAGAAAAAATCAACAATTCATCGTTATATATCAGACTTTAGTTTGTTTTTTTTTTTTGCAAAAATTTGATCCAACCAGAAAAATGATGAACCTTGAATTATCCTTTTTTTAACCAACTTTTTTTTTTTTTTTTAAACCCTATCAGTAAACATCAGACCTTAAATTGATCTTTTTATTCAGGATTTTGAAACAAAACCTTACCAGTAGTGAGAAGCGAAAACTATTATACTCGGGTGCTCAGTACTCGTCACTAGTGATGAGCGGGCACTACCATGCTCGGGAACTCAGTACTCGTAACTAGTGATGAGCGGGCACTACCATGCTCGGGTGCTCAGTACTTGTAACTAGTGATGAGTGAGCACTACCATGCTCGGGTGCTCAGTACTGGTAACTAGTGATGAGCGGGCACTACCATGCTCAGGTGCTCAGTACTTGTAACTAGTGATGAGCGGGCACTACCATGTTCAGTACTGGTAACTAGTGATGAGTGGGCACTACCATGCTCGGGTGCTCAGTACTCGTAACTAGTGATGAGCGGGCACTACCATGCTCAGGTGCTCTGTACTCGTAACTAGTGATGAGCGGACACTTCCATGCTCGGGAGCTCAGTACTCGTAACTAGTGATGAGTGGGCACTACCATGCTCGGGTGCTCAGTACTGGTAACTAGTGATGAGCGGGCACTACCATGCTCAGGTGCTCAGTACTGGTAACTAGTGATGAGTGGGCACTACCATGCTCAGGTGCTCAGTACTCGTAACTAGTGATGAGCGGGCACTACCATGATCAGGTGCTCTGTACTCGTAACTAGTGATGAGCGGACACTACCATGCTCGGGAGCTCAGTACTCGTAACTAGTGATGAGTGGGCACTACCATGCTCGGGTGCTCAGTACTCGTAACTAGTGATGAGCGGGCACTACCATGCTCAGGTGCTCTGTACTCGTAACTAGTGATGAGCGGACACTACCATGCTCGGGAGCTCAGTACTCTTAACTAGTGATGAGTGGGCACTACCATGCTCGGGTGCTCAGTACTCGTAACTAGTGATGAGTGGGCACTACCATGCTCAGGTGCTCAGTACTCGTAACTAGTGATGAGCGGGCACTACCATGCTCGGGAGCTCAGTACTCGTAACTAGTGATGAGCGGACACTACCATGCTCGGGAGCTCAGTACTCGTAACTAGTGATGAGTGGGCACTACCATGCTCGGGTGCTCAGTACTGGTAACTAGTGATGAGCGGGCACTACCATGCTCAGGTGCTCTGTACTCGTAACTAGTGATGAGCGGGCACTACCATGCTCGGGTGCTCAGTACTGGTAACTAGTGATGAGCGGGCACTACCATGCTCGGGTGCTCAGTACTGGTAACTAGTGATGAGCGGGCACTACCATCCTCGGGTGCTCAGTACTCGTAACTAGTGATGAGCGGGCACTACCATGCTCGGGTGCTCAGTACTCGTAACTAGTGATGAGCGGGCACTACCATGCTCGGGTGCTCAGTACTCGTAACTAGTGATGAGCGGGCACTACCATGCTCGGGTGCTCAGTACTCGTAACTAGTGATGAGCGGGCACTGTGTCTTGCAATCAGAGGAAGCCATTTTGTCAATATTTGGACCTTCAACTCTTCGAGAATCTTATCGGTATAGTTGAACTCATTTTGGTCACTTTTTGCCATGAGGGTAAATGATAAAACCATGGCTTAAAGTTGTGATAAGTGAGTGGTTTGTACACAAAATTTGGTGTATGGCGTAACTTTAAATCCTCCCATGGCGACTAGAAGGAGGCTGGGACTTTATTAAGAGGCCTTCTTCGAAAGATTAATTCACTTTCTTTATTCCTCACCAATAATCTAAAATAATCTCTATTTTTGCATAATCATCCATATATTGAATAGGGTCTTGAATGGGACAAGCCTATAAAATGTTGCGTCAGTGACAAATTAAAATCCATAAGACATCTCCGGAGAGGGGACATATCCACCACCAGCCAGCCTGTCTAGATGACGGGAAGGTGTTATCCCTGGAGAGACAGCCTACATATCCACTGTCACCTGCAATCAGAATTACCAGGACTTCGACAACATGCATGCCTTCTTAGTCCAGAGGGATAAGAGAGCCAGTTACTGGGGCATAGAAGGTCCTAAAGGGTTCCTGTGAAATTGGGGACTTAATGCTACCTCTGGCTACCTCTCTCCAGGAGTTTCAGACTGCACCACCCTGCACCCATCCTTGTCTTCAGGTGCTGAGTGATCTCACAGAGAAGCCAGTTTTCGAGCTCAAGGAGAGTGTATTGTGGGATCCAGGGAGGATGTGTCATGAGATGGGCTTGGGAGACTAATCGTAAATCAGTCTCCCATGCAACCTCTAAAAGGGGGAGCGGTCATAAAAAATTTTAAAATCCTCAAGGTATCTCTGGATAGGGGACATACCTACCCCCCACACTGAACATATGAAGCTAATTATAAATTGGGAGGAGAGAAGGAGATCTAACATCACCATCTCAATTGAAGTTGTATCTCCCTGCAGTGGCCAGTTAATTACAGCAGGGACATTTTCTGAGAAAGAGACCACAAGTCTAAGATTAGTTTCCGCAGAGGAGGAGAACTGCCTTCCTAGATATAAGCTTCCTTTCAAAGAATATTTTGTAGACACTCTTTCTCCAGTATCTGGATATGAACTATGGGGTTTTACATTGGTGCAATATTTATGGGAAATAGATTTTGGCATTACTATTACGTAGGAAGAATATGCATATTTTTATATAATTGTGCGATCAGCACATCAGCCCCAAAGTGATATCAGTCCGATAGATGATGCTATACATACCATGTTTCCTCTCTATATAAAGATAAAATCCCGATAATATACATGGCAATATTTACCATTTGGGACCTCAAGGTGTGAAGATATTCTGTAAGTTGGGGATCTCACAAAATTCAGAGGGGCCAAGCACATCCCACACAGCACCCACATGAGCTCATCAAGGGGAGGTATGTGGGTGTAACTTTGATTTAAAAAAAAAAGCAGAAATTGGGTTTGATCCTTTGTCAGTCATTGGAAGGTACAGCTTACGTTGAGCTCTGTCCATTTTTTCCTAAGGAGCAATTCCTTTTCGAAGCTCTGAGCCATTTCAGTGACATCAGGTTTAGTCATTTTCTTCTGTTTATCCCTTTTATTTTATGTAATTATATATTCTGTATTGTTTTATAACATATTTTGTTAACTTTTATAAACACTGCTTACTCTCAGATTAAATATATAAAATATAAAAGCTTTGCTCCTCTTGCTCTAAAACACATCCCCGAAGCCATACGTTATCTGTAACGGGTGTTTAATTGGCCTGTAAAACGATTGGTGGCGGCAGCTAACAGTAGCTTCTTGTGGAGCTTGGCAGTGACTGTACGGAGAAATATACAATATATATATATATATATATATATATATATATATATATATATATATATACACATATATATATATATATATATATATATATATACATACATACATACACATACTAGCTGTACTACCCGGCTTCACCCGGATTAATAACTGTTGTTAACAAGATAGAATGTATTAACATTCCCGGGATAGAATGTATAAATAGAATGTATTAACGCCCGGGATAGTAACTGTCTCTCTGTTTCTCTCCCATTCTCTGTCTGTCTCCCCCTCTGTATATATCGGTCTCTCTCTAAATCTCTTCGTCTGTCTGTCTCTTTCTCTGTCTGTCTCTTTCTCCGTCTATCGCTTTCCCTGTCTGTCTATCTATCGCTTTCCCTGTCTGTCTATCTATCGCTTTCCCTGTCTGTCTATCTATCGCTTTCCCTGTCTGTCTATCTATCGCTTTCCCTTTCTATCTCTGTCACTTTCCCTGTCTGTCTCTTTCCCTGTCTGTCTCTTTCCCTCTGTCTGTCTCTTTCCCTCTGTCTGTCTCTTTCCCTCTGTCTGTCTCTTTCCCTCTGTCTGTCTCTTTCCCTCTGTCTGTCTCTTTATCTGTCTTTGTCTGTCTCTTTCCCTGTCTGTCTGTTTCCCTGTGTCTGTCTCTTTGTCTGTGTCTGTCTCTTACCCTGTCTATGTCTGTTTCTTACCCTGTGTCTGCCTCTTTCCCTGTCTGTGTGTCTCTTTCCCTGGTTGCATTGTGACACGCCAACATTCCATATAAGGGCGTGGCTGCGCATTCTTCTGAACTTCTGGTTGCATTGTGGCTCCCAGCTCCATTCGCTTTAATGGAGGCAGGTTTTTTGGTGAATAACTGTAAAGAGCGGGGTTAAAATCTCCCCTCAAAATATAGCCTATGACGCTCTCGGGGTGCAGAAGTGTGAGTGTGCAAAATTTTGTGGCTGTACCTGCAACGGTGTGGATGCCAATCCCGGACACACACACACACACACACACACACACACACACACACACACACACAGAGCTTTGTATATTAGATATATATATATATATATATATATATATATATATATTCCATGAGCTGGAGTCAGTTGTGTATATACTATATGCTCACTGTCAGTTCCCCAACGATCGGCCTAATAGTGGAAACAGCCACAGCCTTATCCATTAACCATCGGTCCATTGCATAATTTTCCAGACGATTGGGGGCGGAGTGCTTTTTGTGCCATATTGGTGGCAGCGGTGGGCTATCTGTTTGACCCCCAGGCTGTGTTCTTGACGCTTTAAAAATTTATTGTGTTACTTTTTTTCTATTTTGTTGCATTTTTCATGTTTGCTAAATTTTTGTGTTTTTGTGCTCTTCGAAACAGTCAGCAGTTTGGTTCCAGCCCGATATCAGACACAGAATTTTTCACCCTAACTTCCACAATGCACTGCTCCCTAGTATTCGTAACCTGCCAATATATTAAGGAGAAGGAAACAAAAAGTCACAAAATATTTACCAAATTAGTCAAGTCTCATGGAAATGTAGCGCCAGGGAAGGGGTTACTCGGTCCCAGGCGGTAACAGATGGGAATGTCACTCTGGTGGCCATTGCCCGGTCCCTGCGACCCTTTTTGTAAGGGGGTATATTTACAAGGGGATTAATGGAGTTAATGTTATGTGACACCACCTGCGGTTTGCGGTTAGGGTATAGAACCGCCGCTGCTAAATGTGGGTTCTCCCAGAGCTGGTGGTGATTGCAGCAATGGTGTTAGGCCCTCCGCAGGTAGAGCCGTGCCTGGGAGATGATGAGGGATAAGAACGGAGACCACACCAGGTTGTCTTTAACAGTCTCTACTCACTTGGACCCAGGAGTTGCTGGTTCAGGTCCCAGGAGTATCAGTGCCAATGTTGTGACCCAGCTTGCTCTGTCCCCAGGTTGGGTCCCCGTAGCATGGAGCGTTTGGGGCCCGACTGTCCCTTTTGGGGTACAGCCTCCTTCTTTGTAAGGTGGGCAGTGCGGACCCTGTGAGGAGGTAAGTGTCCGAACCCCGATCCTAGTTTACTGCTGTTGTCCCCGGATTATTTGGTTCAGTGAAGTCCGTGAAGGTGTCCTCACTGGGCAGGTATTTATCAAGTGGTGTAGAACTGGCGCCTGATCTAGGGCCCTGTGCCCCGTGCGTGCTCCAGTCCCAGCAGTATCTCCGGTAACGAACCTGGCGACCTCTCTCCTGTGCCCCAGGGTCACCGCTGCACGGACCCAGCTCAGGCACGTCCGCACACCTCTCCTGTGCGCTTCACTCTCTCTACTCCTCTGCTGACCCCTCCAACCAGGCTGGCTAATCCCAGTTACTTTCCATGGCGACCACCCCCTTATGTGGTTAACCCTCTATGCCCGGTGTGGAGTGGAGAACTTTGGATTTTGGTTGTGCTTTGGTGGCATCGGCACGAATACTCTAGGTCCCATGGGGTAGGTCCTGCATCCCCAGGGTGCAGTTCCCTGTAGTGCCCTGAGGGTCGCAGGGGCACTACAGAAATGTAATGTGAAATTAATAAATTTAGATTAACGGCTATGAATTTCCTCTAAGATGTCTGGCACTCCCCGAGGTTAGTGTATTGGATCCCTGCCCCTCCTATAAGACTGGATGAGATAATGGTAGCTATATATATAAAAATATATATTATATATATATATATATATATATAAAAAATATATATATAATATATATATATATATATATATATATACATATATATATATATAATACATATATGATATATTTTATATATATATATATATATATATATAAAAATAAATATATATATAAAAATATATATATATATATATATAAATATATATATATATATATAATATATTATATATTTTATATAATATATTAGATAATAAATATTATATAATAAATATTATATATAATGTATTATATATAATAAATATTATATATAATGTATTATATATAATAAATATTATATATAATATATTATATATAATAAATATATAATATATTATATATAATAAATATTATAATATATATATATATAATATATATATTATATGTATATGTTTTTCTTTCTTATAGTTTATGTGAATTTTTGTAAATTTCACACAGCAACATGGACACGAAATACAGAAGGAAATGTTAAATGCTGTCTGCCGATTCCAGCGTAAAAATATTTCTGGCCTGCGAATCTGTCAAAACATTTCTGTAGTGTTCAGGTCAGGGCTTGCCTTCTTCCACGAGTGCAGAGCCGACATCCAGATAGAATTTCAGCCTTTTACAACCTCCAGTTCTACGATGTACCTCACTTTAGACGTAGTTGCCAAATTCTGAGTAATTTCCAGGGACACTTAGATGACCGTATGGCGTTCTAGAAAATGTGCCCCCTATGGGTGACCAGTGTGAATTTTATTTTTTTAAATATTTAACTGAAAAGAATCAATAAAATTTCAAAATCTAAAAATTCCATAAATAATTTAAATATATAGGAAAATTGACTCTTCTCTGTCTTTTATTATCCTGCCCTTTTCTCCTTCTAGTCAAAGTAGCCAACATCCACCGGCCCTTTTGGCACGTAAAAGCTTTCACATAGTCCAGTTTCCGTATGAATGCATATTCTTACAACTCCATCCTACTCCTTAAAGTGACTTCTCCTGTCAATTTTTTCCTCCACAAATATCTTCAATTTTTTTCTTAAAACCATGCAGTGTGCCTTTGGATAACAAGTATACATCACTCCAATGTTAAAGGGGTTACCCAGGATTACAAAAACATGGCTTCCCCCCCTAACGGTGCTACTACCTATCTATCTATGATTAGTAGACATGTGTGGCTAACAGGCACTGGTGGAATGGTGATCCACCTGTGCCTGTTAACCTATTAAGGCTGCTTTACACGCATCGACATCGCTAGTGATGTCGCTCGTGAAAGCACCCGCCCCAGTCGTTTGTGCATCACGGGCAAATCGCTGCCCGTGGCGCACAATATCGCTAGGCCCAGTCACACGGACTTACCTTCCTAGCGACGTCGCTGTGGCCGGCGAACAGCCTCTTTTCTAAGGGGGCGGTTCGTGCAACGTAGGGGCGGAGAGCAGCCACATGAAAGACACGCCCACCTCGTTGTAGGTACAGTGTTGTTGGTCGTTCCTGGGGTGTCACACGTAGCGATATGTGCTTCCTCAGGAACGACCAATAACCTGCATCCTGAATCAGCAACGACATTTGGGAAATGAACGACGTGTCAACGATCAACGATTAGGTGAGTAATTTTGATCGTTAGCGGTCGCTCGTACGTTTCACACGTAACGTCGTCGCTAACGAGGCCGGATGTGCGTCACGAATTCCGCGACCCCAACGACATCTCGTTAGTGATATCGTTGCGTGTAAAGCCCCCTTTAAAGCTGAACGATCCAACGTGCTCCAGCAGAGACTGCACTGTTCCCCCGCCACCACCGGCGGCCCCACATGACGCGATCACGGTGCGCCAATGGGTTGCCATGATAGTGTGGGGTCAGATGATGCCCGCTTTGCTGATAAGATGTATTTCCTGTGAATGCTGGCAGAGCACCGGCACTCACAGGAGAACAGCATTTCTGCTGAAGCATCGCTGTAATCAGGAGAAGCAATCGGAGTGTGTAGGCATAAAGTCCTCTAGAAGAACTAGTAAAATCAGTGTAAAAAAAAAAAAAAAAAAAAAGTTTTAAAAAAAATATTAAAAAAAAATAAAAAAAATTAGAAAAGTTCAAATCACCCCCCTTTTGGCCCATTGAGAATATAACAAAAATTAAAAAAAACCCACACAATTGTTATCACCGCACCTGATCTATCAAACTATGAAATCAATTAATCTGATCGGTACATGGAGAAGTAAGAAAAAGATTACAAATGGGAAAATTATTTTTTTTTTTCATTGCCGCAATATTGCATTAAAATGCAATAAACGACGATCAAAACGTTGCAGCTATGCAAAAATTGTATACGGTAATTAACAATGTCAGCTCGGGACACAAACAATAAGCCATCACTGAGCCCCAGCTCCCAAAAAATGAGAACGCTGCGGGTTTCTCGGAATATGGCGAGAAAAGCGCAATTCTTTTTTTTGGACAAATTTCTGATTTTTTTTCACCACTTGGATAAAAGTAAAACTAAACATGTTTGGCATCTATGCTCTTGTACCAACCTGGGGAATCATAATGCCAAGTCAGGATTACCGTATAGGGAACATGGTGAATGAAAATCCCAAAAAACAATAGTGGAATTGCACTTTTTTGCAATTTCACTTAACTTGGAATTTTTTCCCATTTTTCAGGACACTATATGGTACAACTAAGGGTTTCATTCAGAAGTACAACTCGTCCCACAAAAAAAACAAGCGCTCATATGGCAAGGTTGGTGGAAAAATAAAAAAAAGGTATGGCTCTCGGAAGAAGGGGAGTGAAAAATGAAAATGAAAAACGGAAAAATTGCCCGGGGGTTAAAATGATCATTTAGCCTCATTAATATTAAAGGAGTTGTCCGACAAACTCAAAAATTTTTGTTAAGCTAATCTGTGCTGTATTGTCATATACATCACCCCTACATTGTTATTTTTTGTTTTCTAACTTTTGTTCCTATTGAATTATCCCTTTATTCTCTGCAGCTCTTTGTTTACATTCAGCTCCAGCAAACATGACCACTTCCTGTGCAAAACCTCCCAGTCAGAGCTGTCACCGCCCGGCCCCAGTGTCCAGCCTCGCCCCCTGCACACACATTCCCTGTCAGTATTCTGCTCAGCACCTGACCTGTTATCACTACAGCATTGCAAATAACAGCCCCACATCGGGCTCTGCACCACACACACACACACATATGGCTCTGCACCACACACACACATATGGCTCTGCACCGCACGCACACATATGGCTCTGCACCGACCCCCCCTACCCCCATAGGGAACACATGTAGGGAGTACATACTCACCCGTCCCCGCCACTCCTAAACGTTCGCACGCTGTCTGTGCTCTGGCCATATCAGCACAGTAGTGACATCACCGCTGTGCTGAAGAGAGCACAGACAGCGGGACAGTGATGAGAAGCAGCGCTGAGCTCCCTCTCATCAGCGCTTTCAAATATATCGGCATCTGTGATCTGTGATGCGGTACATTTGAATGTGTGATCCTGAGCAGGGGCCCGGTGCTGGAGCTGACACCATGGCAGCTGCCGCCAGGCCCCGCCCCCAGGTCACGGACCCCACAGCAGTGCAGGGGGAGGTTGTGGGCAGAGTACGGGGTGCGGGGGAATGTGTGGGAGGGTGCAGGGAAGGGGGCGGGGACTCCACGCACTGTACAGCCTGGCAGGGCGGCAACATGCTGTTCCAGATTTGCATGTCAACATGGTCCTGCCCATGTTGACATGAAATGACCGGAAGCAGCAAAATCGCGGCAGGAGCGGTCACATGACCACTCTGAACCGGGGGAGAGGGGCTGACAGCAGGGCAGGTAAGTGGTCTCTATCTACTTACCTGCCCCAATGTAGCCCAATAGGGAAATAATAAAAAAAAGTCAAAATAAGCCGGATAACCCCTTTAAGTGAGCTGACCTGGAATATCAAGCACACGCCATGGACAAATGTGGCCCCGTTTCTGCAAAAAGAGAAGACATTTTTTTTTTCCAATTGTGCAAAATGCCTTTTATTTTGCTTCCCGAACACCTCTACTTGACAGAAGCAACAAACTCTTAAGATGCAACTTCACTTATTGATACAATTCAGTATTTTCCGCCTTTGTAGCTGAAAAAAACAGAAATCCATCAAGAATATCTAGTATTTATGGACAAATAATGGATCTTTAGGGGGTTGTACCCTTTTCCCCCTTTTGAACTCTCAAGCTGTTCCAATTTGCATGCCAATTATCCTCTGACCACTAGTTTCTCTACGCATTGTCCCATATCAGTTGTTTTGTTATTCCTGCACATTATTTTCTTCACAGTCGCGGAGGGGAGTGTCCTCCTTGACCCAACTGTCACAATTCCTCTGGGTAGAGCATCTTGCACACTAGGGGATGCTCTGTTGTGTTTTCCTGGGTTACTGAGCTGGCAGGTTGATTGATTGCTCAGGTGTTTCATCTTCCTGGTAATTGCTCTCCTTTACTGAGCATGCTCTCAAAGATCCTTGCCAGTCATACATTTTGGTTCGGTTGTTGTACGGTTGGCCAGTGTTCCTGCCTGCGCTTTGATATTTGTTTTTTGAACCCTGACTGTTGTTTGACTCCTCTCTGCCTGCTCCCTGTTCCTGTTGCGACCTCCTGGCTTTAGACCTCAGACCGTTACCTGACCACGTCTCAGTTTACTCCATGAATCTATTACGTGCCTTCCTGGAATTCTGACCCCTGGATTGTGACCCGATTACGCCTCTGTGTACTCACTCTATCCATACGTGTCCTTCTGTTACCAGACCCTGGCTTTCCTGACCACTCCTGTTTGTATAACCCGTAATTAATGCCTGCATTACACCAACACTGTGTTACCCTGCCCAGCACACAGTTCTTGCTCTCCTCTCTTCCCCCCAAAAGGAGTGCCAATCTAAAAGAATGGAGAGGAACATCTGTGCAGACATCCCTTTGACAAGGCAGCACTTAGCTGACGTCATGTGGTAGAGGTGCCTTCAAAGTGCTACACAGGCAGCATTGGTGGGACTACGTGACCACCAGGCTCAGCCCCGAATTCAGACATTCTTGCTACTTGGAAAGTGTTTAGGTTTGTCGCTGAGACCGGTAAGGAAAAAAGTAGAAGCGGGCCAACCACTTTAAAGGGAATGTACCGGATTGGAAAACATAATTCACTTCCATATATATCTAATGGCTTGTTTCAAACAATGATTCAATTGGGACATCAAGGTACAACACAATATTCTAACCTGAGCAACCTCCTTGCGAAAAGTCTCAAAGACGCCCCACAATGGTCATGTTTTGGAATATTAACAGCCCACCCCTATGTAATCCACACCTGGTGACTGGTGCTCACTCAATTTTCCGCTTTAGATGTTTTTCTCTTCTTTGATGCTTCTCGGGATGGAGTCTTCTATAGAGCAGGAACATCTGAAGATCTAATCGTAACTTTAATGTGGTGAACATCTCCTGTACAGATCCCAGGACAGATAGCGTGAGATATAAGGGTTCTTTTAAAGGATTTCTTTTAAGCAATCCAGCTGGTAGATATTAGTACAAATAACTCTAGACAAAGTAATTGTTCCAAGATTTTATTCTTTTTATATGCTTCAATTCTTGTCCCCAAAGTGTAGGTTCAACTATGGTTATTAGCGAAATGCGTTGGGAATTCCTTGAGTACATGGAATGGATGGACTGACTGATGATAACCACCATGAAGTGAACAAGACTTTTTCAAGTCAAAAAGTAACCCTCACCCTTCCACAGTAAATCCCCCCTAAAAAAGCCAATGGACGTCCCCTTTTTTACTTTTAGCATTTCCATTCAGGCTTAAAAGGAGTTTCAGCCCCTACTGAAGCTTTTCTCTGGGTGATAAAGTTCTCGGTTAAGGTCAAAACGTTGTTTTTTATAAATTTCATGCCTTGACAAAAAAAGCTTGATGTGATGCTAATATCTACTTGCTCTAATCTGGAGAACCATTTTTTGACCTATTCGAAGAGGACGTTGGCGGAGGTTTTAAAGCTTGGTCTTTCCTCGATTTCCCCTTAGACCTCACTAAACCCTGCTATAGCGTCTCATACAGCCAGATCAGATCGTATACTTTGCGCTGATGAGGGGCAATCACCCCGAAACACCGTGTCTGCAAATTGTGGTTCTGATCTGGCATAAATCTTAAGTCATATGAAAAGGCTTGTTAAAAGGTCACTTTTGACTTTTAGGATTGCTACTTCCAATAGGTGGCATTAGGTTCGGCAACTTCCTCCCTGAAGAGACAACTCGATTTCCAAGGAATCAATGAGCCTTAAAAAACACTGAAACGCATTTGCCTTGAAACATCCAAGCTTCATTGATTTGAAGTCTGATTTTCATTCCATGTACCTAAAACTATGGCTGTGAAGCCACCTACAGTTTTCAAGAAACTGTCCAAGATGTTGGCAGGAGCATGTGCTACATGTGTACACTAGAGAAAGGCCATATCTCTTGGACACACGGAAAGTTGAGGATTTCTGCTTTAAATTATTTGTGGTCTCCAGATAGTGAACAATGAACAAAATGTATGGTCTTCTAGGTTTCCAAAATCTTACAAGTCTACCATGCGACATCTTTCTCACAAATGTGCTCGTTGATGTCTACGCAACTAGATGATTGCAGCTCAAACTTTGCCAGAGAAGGACTATGATGACCAACTCAGCATTAAAGTAGCAGGGTAGCCTTTTCCTTATCAGAATTTGCCCAGGTCCCCTTTACAATCATTGTAGGCATGGTTCAAGTTGTTTCTGTTTGTGTCTCAGATGCATAAGCCTCTCATACTGGAAAAGGAAACAGACTGGAAGAAGATCCAGTCAACACTGGAAGAGGAGAGGGCAGGAATCAGCCAAGGGGAGTGTACTATATTTCTCAGCATTGTGGTGAAATCAGGAGTGGACAACCTTTTACTAAAATGGCAACACCAGCAACACCACTTGGCTTGGTGATCTAAAGGGTGCTTTACACGCTGCAACAGCGCTAACGATATATCGTCGGGGTCACTTCGTTAGTGACGCACATCCGGCGCCGTTAGCGACATCGCAGTGTGTGACACCAAGGAGCGACGTTCAACGATCGCAAAAACGTCAAAAATCGTTGATCATTGACACATCACTCCTTTTCCAAATATCGTTGGTGCTGCATGCCGCTGGTTGTTCGTCGCTCCTGCGGCGTCACACATCGCTATGTGTGACACCGCAGGAACGACGAACATCTCCTTACCTGCGTCCATCGGCAATGAGGAAGGAAGGAGGTGGGCGGCATGTTCCGGCCACTCATCTCCGCCCCTCCTCTGCTATTGGGCGGCCACTTAGTGACGCCGCAGTGACGTCGCTATGACGCCGAACGCACCTCCCCTTTGAAGGAGGGATTGTTCGGCGGTCACAGCGACGTTGCTGACAAGGTATGTGCGTGTGACGCTGCCGTAGCGATAATGTTCGCTACGGCAGCGATCACCAAATGTCGCACCAACGACGGGGGGCAGGTGCTATTGCTAGCAATGTCGCAGCGTGTAAAGCACCCTTAAGACAACTTTTTTAGCTACTGTGGTTACTGTTTCCCTTGTGACCACACAGGTCACACATTCCTAAGGCCAACCCATGTCCTGGTCTTTGATCACTTATGGTTATCTCAACTATTGAGAAAACTTGGCCATGTAAGACAACTTTTTTAGTTATTGTGGCTTCGGTTTTCCGTGTGACCACACATCATGTAGCCCTAAGGCCGACACCAGTCTTGGTCTTTGATAACTTATGGTTATCTCAACTATTAAGAAAACTTAGCCATCTAACACAACTTTTTTTAGTTATTGTGGCTGCGGTCTTTTGTGTGACTACACAGATAACGCACCCCTAAGGCCAACCAATGTCTTGCTCTTTGATCACTCATAGTTAGCTCAACTATTGAGAAAACTTGGACATCTAAGATAACTTTTTGTAGTTTTTGTGGCTGCTGTCTTCCGTGTGACCACACAGGTCACGTTCTCCTAAGGTCAACCCATGTTTTGGTCTTTGATCACTTATGGTTAGCTCAACTATTGAGAAAACTTGGCCAGAACTGGACAAGTCATAAACCTACAAAAATGTAATCTTTCTCACCATGCACGATTGTATAATGGCGACAGAAGTGTATTAATCTTTGAACTTCTTGGTTTACGCTTGAAATGCTTTTTCGGAATGTTTTCAATAAACCGAGAAGCGGTTACATCTCTGCCTGCACCTTGAACAGATATTATGTCTGTACCTAGGACACTATCTTGCAGATATAGCGATACGGGCAGATAACAAGATACACGGCAGGAAATTGATGGCATGGAATATCGAACCATCTACGTGACCTAACATGAGACACAACAATCCTATATGTCTTGGGTGAGGTAGGAAATCTTTCAGGTTTTTTCATGTCGATTCTGGAATTTGTGATGAAACTGAGGGATTGTCTTTTTTAGTATAAAGAGGTCATGTCCTTAAAGAGCGACTCCATTCATACCCAACATAAGTGGTAAACCTAATAATTTGGGAGTATCTCTCCCGCTCCAATTGCCTGTTCAACGGTGTAGCTATAGGAGGTGTAGAGTTAGCAGTTATACTAGGATCCTTGTACTTGTGTACCAATTACAGATATTGTATTTGGGCCGAAGAGCTTCTCAAGCAGTCAATCCCTACTCCTAGCTTCTGAGCCATCTTCAGGGCTTCTTCTCTAGAACAGGTCCCTTCAGGATCTGCTGAGCTTAGGGGCAATGAAAACCTGGGTGAAGATACTACAGTGGGATTGGATATGAGGCTCATTGGGACTATCTCTGAAGGGTCTACAGAAATCTGGATCCTGCTCTGATGTCACCATTGACGTACTACTTGACCGGATGTTTGCATGTACTTCAGTCCTAATTCTAGGTGGGTTTTTTTTTGCCTTCGAAGAGCTGCTCTCAAATAATCATGACTACTATTGTCGGCGGTGTACTGCCAATGGAGCGATGGAGTTTGTGAGTTGGGGTGAAAAAATGGTGTCAATTGTACCAACTTCGGATGATCGTTCCGTTGACAAACATCTGTCCCACTCAGAAGAGCACTCGTTCAGCTTGTGCGCATTTGTGTTGTCTAGGAGAAAGCTGCTGACACATCTCGGACGGTGGCTTATCTCACGGTGAACAAAGGGATCAGCAGTTCAAAATTTGACATGCCCGATTGATGAATCACACAAACGAAAGTTGGCCGATGCACCCACACACATTAGAATAAATAATGGGCGAGCAGTACAATGTTTGGCGCACAGAACTCAAAATGATGAGTGAACACTACGATGCTCGGGTGCTCGTTACTCGAGTCAAGCTGGTTAGATGCTTGGATGGGCGAGTATAATTGAAGTCAAAGATTGGGCATTTCGGCTCTCCACTCATATACAGCCAGCCATAAACAGAGCATTTCCGAGGGAAAGGGTGTTTTTGCTTTTGGAGGGGGGGACACACTATATCCCAAAACATTTTTACCCCCAATGAGAGCCATTCAGAGACTGCAAGCAGCTCTCAATGGGGGCCGGTTTCCATCATTCAGTTAAGCTGAGCACCTCAATGCTCGATTGAGTAGTGCCAAGCACGCTCATCCAACATTAATTAGATCAGCCAAACTTCTCCATATTGGAGGGTTTGGCTGACATTAATCTAATGTGTATGGTGGTCTTAAGTGGTTAGATTAGTGAGCCCTCTGTGATCCCGATGTGAATCTTAAATTTGGTCTTTCCTTATGGGGCCCCCAAATTTCAACGCAGACCCCTGGCTCTCACCCAGTTTCTTTTTCATGGGACATCAATCCAACTGTGTCAAACTAGGCCCAACTTATGTCTCAACCCCATGGTCAATATCGTCAGTTTCAGCCAACAGTATTATGTGTCATGGGGCTTCACGACTCTTCCCTGACAGATGATGTTGGGTAATAGAGGGATCTATCCAAATTTGGACTATCGATCCTGTTCTTCATGGAGTAGTAAGCCACCAGAGGAGTCTGGTAGCGGCTCTATCATAAAGAACGAAAGAGCGCTCAATGGAGTCGAGTGCTCCTGATTATGGAGGAGTAGGGGAGATAGCTGTCGACCAACAGCTATCTGTTCTGTATGGGGGTCTTTAGATTTTGGCACTTCGTGTATCCTAATATATAACAAAATACTCTCTTTTTAAAGTCTTATTAAACAACTCTGTGCAGAGCTCTCTGTCGCCCCCCGTAGGGTAATATACATTAAGGGATGCCAAGGTAAGTGACAGCTAATGGTCCGGTAGTGATGGTCACTTCTCAAGCTCATATGTTCATACATATGTCACTACTGCAATACTGCCCCATATGGTCGAGAAGATGCAACCATAATTCACGTATCTGAGAAGCCGCAAAAAGATTAAAAAGGTGGACATGTCCTTTAAGTCATCAAGAAAAAGATACTCCATAATTTTGCTGTTTTTGCCTGACACAGAGCGCCATCAAACATACTCACATCCTTCCAACAAGATCCTAAACCTTTGGGTATTTGTATAACTAAGTCCCACCTGAGGCAATATGGAATACAGAGATCGCAGCCACAACTCGGCCCTTGGGGCTTAAACTTCCAGACTTCAAGTCTTTCCTCATACTTCCATGGTTTTCTTGCACTGATAAGGAATAGGGAGAACCAAGAATGAAGGGACCGATATAAGCTGTAGCTACACACTGGGTGCACGAACAGTCATTTCCAGTCTTTGGCTGTCCTTAAATGAAAATTAAAAGGGGCTGTACAGAATTAGAAAAACATGGTGTCAAGCTCGGTACGGGGAAGTACCGAGCGCATGGCGAAAGGGAAGGGAAATCCTGTGTCTACAGAAAGGGAACATGGTGACCCCTGACCGAACCTACAGCTGGTCCCTGGGGTCCCTCACCACCCTAGATAGGTTCCGCACCTATGCACCGAGCCGGATACCTGACCCTAGATATCCCTAGTGCTGGTCCCAGAAGTCCCTCACCACCCTGGCTAGGTTTCACACCTATGGGCAGAGCCGGATATCTGACCCTAGGTATCCATAGTGCTGCTCCCTGAAGTCCCTCACCACCCTAGATAGGTTTCGCACCTATGCATCGAGCCGGATATCTGACCCTAGGTATCCATAGTGCTGGTCCCTGAAGTCCCTCCCCACCCTAGATAGGTGCAGCACCTATGCATCGAGCTGGATACCTGACCCTAGGTGTCCTTAATGCTGGGCCCTAAATGGAACGGATGGAATGAGCTCTTCGTCAACCCCAATAAATAACTATATACAAGACAATGAGGATACACAGGGGGAAAAGCATGAATTACTTATCTACAGATGACTCAGGCAGAAGTTCAGGAGAGTTTTCAGCAACGATACCACAGAGGAGTACAAGCCACCTGCTTGCAGCTAAGGCTTGAATAAACTGAAAAATATCCCCAGCACCAGTCCCAGGAAGGAAGGGGAATTTAAACACCAAGAGAATACTGATTATCAGCAGCTGGGTGGAAGGCGAGCTCCTGCTAGGTCCAAAAGGGAGAGAAAAATCGAGCAGGAAAGCTACCTAAACCAATGAATACTGGTAGCAGGAACAATGGGAAGTCAGGGAGAACTCTGTGCAGCCAAATGCTGTGACCTTCTATGGCCGGAAACCACATGACTGTGTCACCCGCCCGTGACATATGGTTGTTTTCTTCTAAAGACAATGCCACACAAGTCCTCAGGTTAAAATGTGGTATTGCAGATCAACCTCATTTACAGGGTTATTGATATCTTCGGGAGCGCACTGTTCTCCAGCCTCCAGCTTCTTGCTGACTGGGGGGCAGTGCACTCCTGATGTTTGACAGGTCGGACCAGCCGCATAGTACTTCGGAGGTTGATGTAGGTTAAGGCTTCATGACAAGTTTTGGTCATGATATGGGTGAACCGGGTATAAATATTTTGCAACTCTTGCACGTAAATGCTCCCTCATAGGAATATTAGATCCATCAAGACCGAGGAGCAAAGACTCGTTCATTACAAAGAATTTACTTCCCGTTTTAGGTCTAGCAGACGGTCCAGGGAGTGAAGTGGTTAACAAAATTGCTGACATTTTTATTGGGCAAGCTCTTTGAGTAGCTCTCTTGTCACCGCTTTTGTAGTCATAACAATTGCAGACGAGATTCGTGGAATTTTGTGTCCTTTCAAAATATTGTGGGGAAGAAAATACCTTTAATCAGACGGGGGAGAGATAACAGCGTGACGGACGAGATGTCAGAGGTGGCGGAGAGAGGAGACTCGCCACAGACTGAGGGCACTACGAGCTGTGGGCTCGCTGTCACGGATAGATTTGCCCACAGCTACGGCTGTCATCACTGGCATTAACGGTATGCTGGGGCTGAATTAACCAAACCATACACATACAGTGTGAATGCAGTTAAAGGGTTAACCATATGATGAAAATGTTGCCGTACGGCACGTTGTGATAAAAAGATACACAATGTGCCTTCTTAAATTCAGACTGGTACCAATTCTGATCTAAGATGTGTTGCGTTGCCCCATGGTTTACCATCGTGGCAGCCTGAATGTGGATGCGATAAACTCTCTGCTCCTCGGTGCGAGTCCTCGGCACTTTAAAACAATACCTGGCACCAATGTGTGAAATGTGTGTTCATCAATATTGAGGGATGAAAGCAAATGAACCCCTTTTAAGAAGCCACAACCATTACGCACACCCTGCTACCTTTCTGAAGGAAATAACCTGGTCTTTGGAAGAGCTCAGTTGAGTCATAGGCATTTTCTGAGCTTCCGAGAGTCTGGAAAGTGTTATCTTCTTCTGGGAGCTTCCATCTATTCCAAGAGATTGTCTGACCTTTCCGAGAGTCCATAAAGTCTCATCTTCTTCTGGGAGCCTCCTATTCCAAGAGATTTTCTGATCTTTCCGAAAGTTCGGGAAGTCTCATCTTCTTGTGGGAGCCTCCATCTATTCCAAGAGATTTTCTGACCTTTCCGAGAGTCCAGAAAGTCTCATCTTCTTCTGGGAGCCTCCTATTCCAAGAGATTTTCTGATCTTTCCGAGAGTTCGGGAAGTCTCATCTTCTTCTGGGAGTCTCCATCTATTCCAAGAGATTTGTAAATTATGGTTCAAAGGCATAAGTTGCAGATGGACCCTGGAGTCCAAGGGAGTCTTTGAATGGTCCCAGGTAGAGATAAGCAAACCCGAGGTTCGGTGTTTAGGTGCTTTACGTAACACCACCACTCGTGCGAGCATCCCTGTGCTCTGGTACGCTCGGTGCTCAACCCAGTGCAAACCACTTGCAGTGTTTGAATGTCTCGCACTGGGGGATGCAAAAGCACTATCGGATGCAGTGTGCACACAAAAAACCCCCGCCAACCTTCCCATCAAAGTGATCTGTTTATGGCTGACTGCATGTAGGCAGAGACCTGAATTGCCCAGTTAGTGACTTCCATTGGGGTTCAGGTCAAGTCCAGGTTTGAAACCGAATTTCCATGGGTCCCCTCATCTCTAGCCCCAGGAGATTTTCATTTTTTTTTTCTGGGAGATCTCCCCCTTATTCTGGGGACAACTCTCTGTTCTAGGAGAGTTACTGTCAGTCTTCCACCAGGGGGTGCAGAGGTTGAATGGAGATGGAACTTCAAAGTGCAGTTAGATAAAAGCCCTTGAGGGCGCAAGCACCAGAGTAGTCAGCAAGCCTAAGTCTAAGCTGTTGAGGTCGCTGCAACGTCACAGAATATGGTGACGTTGCAGCGACGTCGTTGTCGTTATGTGTGACACCAGCTTAAACCGGGATCTCACGTCATTACAGGAGGGAGCGAGCAAGCTATAAACAAGTGGAAGCAAAAGGGTCAGGAGCCGGGAAGTCACGTCAAAAGCCAAAAAGGGGAAGCAGAGCCAAGGTCAGGAAACGTTACTGAAGTCAGAGGCCAGGAGAGCAAGTAAGTACAAGGAGGGGGTGGAGACAGAGACACAGAATGGGCCTGGGGTCAGGTAGACAGGGTAAACAAACAGTACAAGGGAATGGAGGTCAGGGAGAGGAAAGCTGGGTAGCAGGACAAATCAGGACTACCTCATAAAAACCAGTTGCGCACGCTGCAGAGCAGGAACTCTTTCTGGCAGCGTTCTGGAGGAACCCACACCATGATAAAGCAGTGTGAGTCCCGGAACAAGGCATGACCGTGCAGACCCCTCCCACCAGACTTATCCCAGTCAGCTTCCAGCTATAGTCATGACAGTTGGCAAGTATGGTTCAAAGGCTGATGTCCAAGAAAATCTTTGGGAGGATTCAGCTGGGCCCAAGAGATTTGCAGTTTTTTTTCTGAGAGCTCGGGAGATAGTCCCTTGTTATGGGAACCTACTTTCTTCCAGGAGAATTGGCAAGTATAGTTAAAAATGGAGACATTGCAGAAAAACCCTGGTGTCCAAGTGGATCGCTTGAATGGTTTGACTGGGCTTGGGAGATTTTCTGACTTTTCTGTGAGTCCAGGATGTCAGAATGTCTTCTGAGAGCCTCCCTTTGTTCTGAGAGAGTTGGCAAGTATGGTTTAAAGGCAGCAATTGCAGACAGGCCCTGGTACCCAAGGGAGTCTTTGGAATGGTTTGGCTCACCTAGGAATTGTGGAATTTTTCTCAGAGGTAGGCGTTGCAGATGAACTCTGATGTTTGAGGGTGTCTTTCTGAGGGTTTGAAAGGGCCCAGCAGATCTGCTGATTTATTTACCGACAATCCAGGAGATCTAACCATTATTTTGGAGCCTCCTTCTTTTCCAGGAGAGTTGGCAAGTATGGTTCAAAAGGAAGAATTTGAAGACTGGCCTTGGTATCCCCAAGAGAGTCTTTGGGTAGGTTGACTGGGCCCAAGAGATTTGCAGATTTTTGTTTGTGAGATCTCCCTTATTCTGGGAGCCTCCTTTTCCAAGAGAGTTTGCCAACTTGGGCCTAAATTTGAAGACTTTTCCAATAGTCTGAGTGAGAGACCTAACCAGTAATCTTGTAGGTGGAGCTTCACATATGTTCCAGAAAATATGTCAAATATGGTTCAAAGGCAGAATTTGAAGACTGGCCTTGGTGTCCCCAAGAGAGTCTTTGGGAGGGTTTGTTTAGGCCCAAGAGATTTGTGATTCTGGGAGTGTCAAGCTGCCACCAGGGGGAGCCGGAGCTCTGCGGCAGAAGACACTAAACGGAGCAACGAGAACCGGGAAGTAAATACACAGTGTTCTCGTACACTGCCTCACAGCACAGCTGGGGAGCAGAGCTGCTGGGCATGCGAGGAAAAAAGTCAGGCGAGCCGGGTCAAGCACAGTATGGGCAGAAGGAGGACCGGAGAAAAGAGCAGAAGCGGAGTCAAGGTCAGGCCGAGGTCAGTACTAGAGGAAGCAGCCAAGTGGGGCGGTAGGAGAGGGGACAGAGGACTGGAGGGACGACAAGGGGACGGAACACAGACAAGGGCACGGGGGCACAGGAACAGACGGATCAGGATATCACTCAGAGGACCAGCAATCACAGGCAATGCAGCGCTAAGCTTATAGCCGGCACTGGTTCACTGGAAGTGTCAGCTTTTTAGGCATCCAGGCTCCGTATGTGAGGCCCGGGAGAAGGCCTAGCCCTCTAGCCATGTGGATGGGGAGGCGAACCATGACAGGGAGCCTACTTTTCCAAGACCTTTGACAAATATCCTTCAAAGGCAGAAGTTGCAGAAGGAGCCTTTTCTCCATGAGAGTATTTGGAAGGGTCCAACTGGACCTAAATTTGCAGATTTTCCCAACAGTAAGGGAGGTCTACCAGTAATCTTATAGGTGGAGCCTCATGTATGTTTCGGGAAAGTTGTCAAGTGTGGTTCAAAGGCAACATTTACAGACGGTCCTAGTTCGTAAAGAGATGGCTCCAGCTTACCCACTGGCAAGGGCACCATAGCATAAAAGCAAAAGTAGATGGCACCACTCTCTGTTACAAACCGGTGGAGGAAGCACAAGTAGACGCTTTCGACAATGGATGGGGTAAGAATAGAGACCTGATCCAACCACCACCTGGGAGGAGGAACTTGATCTGAATTTTTGAAAAATATCTTCTGATCCCCTAAAAATGACAACGTCTACAAAATCCACTTTAAATATCCCCTCGAAGCCAAGAATGGTGTCATCAGTTCCCCAAAATAAACATTTTATAGTTTACATCAGTTTGTGTCATTTGCTGAATGCAATTCTTGACTGGAGCTCAAGAATTCTGTGTTTTTGGTACAAATTTCTGTGGTCTCCGCGTCGAACTTCACTTCTGCGACTGTTTAGCTTACGGCATATGTTGGGATTCTATTAGTGATATTTTTCGAGTTGGCAACGAGTGCGACGCGGTAACCATAATGTTTTTGGGGACTCTAATGTGAATAACACACAAAGCAGCGTTTTGATGTGGTGCGTGTAATAACATAGTAGCTAAACGGCACCATTTGGAGCAGCGTGAGAGAAGCTCGGTGGCATCCGCCATAACTTTTTTTTTTTTCTTTTTTCCATTTTCTACAATGACTTAATACACAAGATGAAAACAAGCCACATTACAGACATTCTTTGGGGGACGGAAAATTCTAAGCAGCTTCTAAAATAAGACAAATGCTGGAGAAAATCCCGTTTAGGGACAAACGCTCCTGTCAAAAATGGTCAGAAATCAAACTGGGGCCCAAGAAACATGTCCATGGTCTGCATCATGGCGGACAATGGTTGTGAAGACTTGTGGTTCTTAAAGATCAAACTGCAATTTGTAGTTTACGATTTTAACAGAAGCTGGTCACAAAACAAAGATCAACACTATTATGATTTCAGCTCTGGATGTCAATATGGTAACGGAGTCTATTGAGTCCCTCGAGCAAACATATTAGGATTAGGATCAGCTGCTTTGAAGGTCAAAATGTAACTCTGGTACCACTGAATTGGTAGGTATATTCTACTTTATAGTTAGCAGAATCATGAATTTAGCTCTGGATGTGACAGGATGTAAATATGGTTAACAGAGTCCATTGAGACCCTCTACCAAACATATTGGAATTAGGACCAGCTGCTCTGAAGGTCAAAATGTAACTCTGGTACCACTGAATTGGTAGGTATATTCTACTTTATAGCCAGCAGAATCATGAATGTAGCTCTGGATGTAACAGGTTATAAATAGTGCTAACACAGTCCGTTGAGACCCTCGAGCAAACATATTGGGATTAGGATCAGTTGCTCTGAAGGTCAAACTGTAACAATGGTACCACTGAATTGGTAGATATATTCTACTTTATAGCCAGCAGAATCATGAATGTAGCTCTGGATGTGACAGGATGTAAATATGGTTAACCGAGTCCATTGAGACCCTCTACCAAATATATTGGCATTAGGATCAGCTGCTTTGAAGGTGAAATTGTAACTCTGGTAACTCTGGTACTGTTGAATTGGTAGATAGATTCTACTTTACAGCCGGCAGAATCATGAATGTAGCTCTGGATGGGACAGGATGTAAATAGGGTTAACTTGAATAATGTTGAGGCCTTTGGAAAGATAGCGGTACACAAGGGACGGGCTCTGAAAGTTAAATTGTAAGTAGCAACTGGTCACTTATGACTTGAACAGGATAAACGGACAGATTCTACTGCACATCCAGCAGAATCATGAATGCAGCTCTGGATGTAAATATGGTTAACAGAGACCACTGAGCCCCTTGAACAAACATATTGGGATTAGGATGAGCTGCTCTGAAGGTCAAACTGTAACTCTGGTACCACTGAATTGGTAGATTCTACTTTATAGTTAGCAGAATCATGAATTTAGCTCTGGATGTGAGTGGATGCAAATATGGTTAGCACAATCCGTTGAGACGCGTCAGCAAATATGTTGGGATTAGGATCAGCTGCTCTGAAGGTCAAACTGTAACTCTGGTACTGTTGAATTGGTAGATAGCTTTTACTTTATAGCTGGCAGAATCATGAATGTAGCTCTGGATGTGACAGGATATAAATAGGGTTGACTTGAAGAATGTTGAGGCCTTTGGGGAAATAGGTGAATTAGGAAGAGCAGCTCTGAAAGGTAAATTGCAAGTAGCAACTGGTAATTTATGAAATGAACAAGATCTGATCACAACAGACAGATTCTACTTTACATCCAGCAGAATCATGAATGCAGCTCTGGATGTGACTGGATGTAAATAGATTTGATTTCAAGTCTGATTAGGCCCTTGGGCAAACATGTTGGGACTAGAAAGGGCAGCTCTGAAGGTGAAACTAAGTCACTGAGACCTTATTATGACTTAAAAAAAAGCTGGTAGATAGATCATACTATTCAGAATTATGAATGCAGCTCTGAAAGTGACAAAATTTAAGTAAGGTTAACAAACCTGCTGAATTCTTCAGGAATGTGCAGGGACCAGGAAGAGCTGCTCCAACGGTAAAACTGAAACTCTGTCACGTTGCCACTGGTATATAATGCCTTGAATTGGAGCAGACAGACGGATTCTACTTTACAATGAGCCAGCAGAACCATGAATGCAGCTCTGGAAGTGACTGGATGCAAATAGGGTTGACAAAGTATAGTGGGAAAAATAAGTATCATCGACCAACCAGCAAGAATTCTGCTCTCACAGACCTGTTATTTTTTCTCCTACTTTGCACTCATTACCTGTATTAATTGCGCCTGTTTAAACTCGATACCTGTATAAAAGACACCTGTCCACACAATCAATCACACTCCAACCTCTCCACCATGGCCAAGACCAAAGAGTTGTCTAAAGACACCAGAGACAAAATTAAAGAACTGCACAAGGCTGGGATGGGTTACAAAACAATAGGCAAGCAGCTTGGTGAGAAGGCAACAACTGTTTGCACAATTTGAAAATCGAAGAAACACAAGATGACTGTTAATTTCTGGGGCTCCATGCAAAATCTCGCCTCTTGGGGTAAGGATGATTTTGAGAAAGGTCAGGAATCAGCCCATAACTACACAGGAGGACCTGGTCAATGACCTCAAGAGAGCTGGGACCACAGTCTCAATAACTACAGTTAGTAACACACTACGCCGTCATGGATTAAAATCCTATAGGACATGCAAGATCCCCCTGCTCACACCAGCACATGTCCAGGCCCGTTGGAAGTTCACCAATGACCATCTTGAGGATTCAGAGGAGGCACGGGGAGAAGGTCATGTGGTCAGATGAGACCAAAATAGAACTTTTTGGTATCAACTCCACTTGCTATGGTTGGAAGAGGAAGAAGGATGAATACAACCCCAAGAACACCATCCCCACCATGAAGCATGGGGGTGGAAACATCATACTTTGGGGGGTGCTTTTCTGCAAAGAGGACAGGACGACAGCACTGTATTGAAGGGAGGATGGATGGGGTCATGTATCATGAGATTTTGGCCAACAACCATCTTTTCTCAGTAACAGCATTGAAAATAGGCCATGGCTGGGTCTTCCAGCATGACAATGACCCGAAACACACAGCCAGGACAACTAAGAAGTGGCTCTGTATGAAGCATCACCAGGATCTGGAGTGGCCTAGCCAGTCTTCAGACCTGAACCCAATACAAAATCTTTGGAGAGAGCTGAAACTCAAAGTTGCCCATTGACAGCCCCGAAACCTGAAAGATCTGAAGAAGATCTTTATAGAGGAGTGACCTGAAAGATCTGGAGAAGATCTGTATGGAGAAGTGGCCTGAAAGATCTGGAGAAGATCTATATGGAGCAGTGGCCTGAAAGATATGGAGAAGATCTGTATAGAGGAGTGATCAGAGATCTGGAGAGGATCTGCATGGAGGAGTGACCTGAAAGATCTGGAGAAGATATGTATGGAGAAGTGGCCTGAAAGATCTGGAGAAGATCTATATGGAGCAGTGGCCTGAAAGATCTGGAGAAGATCTGTATAGAGGAGTGGCCTGAAAGATCTGGAGAAGATCTGTATAGAGGAGTGATCAGAGATCTGGAGAGGATCTGCATGGAGGAGTGACCTGAAAGATCTGGAGAAGATATGTATGGAGATGGGACCTGAAAGATCTGTATGGAGGAGTGACCTGAAAGATCTGGAGAAGATCTGTATGGAGGAGTGACCTGAAAGATCTGGAGGAGATCTGTATGGAGGAGTGACGTAAAAGATCTGGAGGAGATCTGTATGGAGGAGTGACGTAAAAGATCTGGAGGAGATCTGTATGGAGCAGTGACCGGAAAGATCTGGAGAAGATATGTATGGAGATGGGACCTGAAAGATCTGGAGAAGATCTGTATGGAAGAGTGACCTGAAAGATCTGGAGAAGATCTGTATGGAGAAGTGACCTGAAAGATCTGGAGAAGATCAGTATGGAGGAGTATGTATGGTGAGGCCACTTATGGCCTCAACATATGGGGACTACGAATTTTCAGAAGGTGGGAATTACTAATACCATACCGTACAGTATAATGAAAACATAAAGCTGCCATACAATGCCAATGTAAAAGTACTCAAATAATAGTGTTATATAAATCCTAAGTAAAACTAAAAGTGGAGGTCCTCGTCTGCCCATGCGGCAATGTGTCCGAATGTGGGATCATGTCATGTAAAGCTGATGCCTCCTCCTAGGTGCAACTCAGGATATGAAGCCTGGTTGTTAATCTTCATCTGAAAGGCGGTATTAGGTTGGCAGTGCCGAGTGTAATGCCACTCATTCCGATCATACAAGGCATGCCATGTATTGTACATCGCTCTGTGACTCAGTATCATTACCCAAGGGAAATACTCGGATTCCATTGTCTGGTGATAATGGGCACGGTGGTATGGTTTTTTTTTCGCTATGCAGAGAGCCACGCGATGATCTGTACTGTTTACCCGCAGAGGAATTTCACTGCATCACAAAAGGTTCCTAATCCCCGGCTCCTTGACCGAGCATTACAACAGTGCCATATACCATTACAAGTTCATCATCCTTTTTTTTCCATGGCTTTTGTGAGTGTGTTTATGCCGCAGCTCAGTGCGCCACGGCCCAGCTATGTATACCGGGGTTACGTCTCTGCAGGGACATGCCATCATCGCACCGCACCTTCTTATCTGTTTGGTGTTTATCCCTTCGGTAAAGAAACGTTTGTGCCAAGTCAGTAACGCCCATGTTGACAAACTACTTAGATATGCCTCCATACAATGTGAGAGGTTCCAGGGTCTGGGCCAAAAAAAAAGGTGTCCACAAAGACAGAGAAAAGGAAGGGGGGGAGAGTTGGCACATTTTTTCATCCGAGGGGGGTAAAATACCTAAGAATAACATTATGCAAACAGCTGTCATAGATATTTGGGCAAATCTGTAGGCTCGGCACATTTTTGAAATTCTGTAGAAGACAATCGCCTAAATAGCAACTCCCAAAATGTACATAACCTCGCGTCAGCCTGAGAATTAAGCTCATGTCTGTGGTTTTGATGACCTGTGATTCCCCGGATTGACAGCGATCAACTGTGGAAGTTTCTGCCAACCATGCAGTTCTCCTACAGTGGCCACGACTGGTCATAGGTGGTGGGATTTAACGTAAGGGAGAATCTTATGCACCAATTTACATTCTAGAATTTTTAAAGTCGCTCATAAAATATTAAACTACCATTGAACCAGAGGAAATGGATGCTGGTGATTCCTCCCAGCAAAATCAAGAGGCCTTGGAATGATCAGCTGAGTGTCCCGGGTGCCCAATTCTGATGATACAGGCCCTTTAGCTACATCTAGATCATACTCTGGTCCACATTTCACATCTATATCAGAAGGGGGGCCAGTAGGAGAAGTTTTGTACGGTTTGTTTTCCAGCGGCCAAGTCCGCACCTACTAATCAAAGGAGGTGCCGGTAGGAGGTTTGTAGGGCCTCCTAGTCCAGTAGTCACGTAATACAGCATTAGATGAAGCACAGATAGAAGGATTGTAGGGCTTTTGTCTGGTGGCCACATCACACCATACCTACTGATCAGAAGAGGCACAGGTAAGGAAAAGGTTCGTAGAGCTCTGAGCAGAATAGACACCGGTAGGGGGCTTGTAGGGTTCTGGTCCAGTGGTCTCGTCATACCACACCTACTGATTAGAGGATGTGCAGGTAAGGAGAAGTTTTGTAGGGCTCTGGTCCGGTGGGCACGTCCAACCGTGCCTACTAAATCAGAAGAGACGTTGGTTGGTAGGTCTTTGGTCTAGTGGTCACATCACACAACACCTAATGATTAGAGGAGGTGAAGGTAGAAGGTTTGTAGGGCTTTGGACTGGCAGCCACATCACACTGCACCTAGTGATCAGAAAAGGCACAGGTAAGGAAAAGATTTGTAAGGCTCTGATCAGAAGAAGCGCCAATAGAAGGTTTGTAGAGTTCTTTCCAGTGGTCATGGAACACCACACCTACTGATTAGAGGAAGTGCAGGTAAGAGAAGGTTTGTAGGGCTCTGGTCCAGGGGCCATGTCCAACCATACCTACTAAAATCAGAAGAGGCGTCGGTTGGGGGTTTGTTGGGATCTGATCCAGAGGCCAAACCAACCTCACCTACTAAATCAGAAAAGGCATCAGTTGGCGGTTTATAGTGCTGTAGGGCTTGTAGGGCTTTGGTTCCGTGGCCTCATCACACTGCATGTACTAATCATAAGAGGTGCAGGAGGGCAGTTTGTAGGGCTCTGATCCAGTGGCCAAGTCGCACCATGCCTACTAAACAGAAGAGATGCCAGTAGGAGGTTTGTATGGCTCTGGTCCAGTGACCATGTTGCACCATGCCTACCAATCAAAAAAAGACGCAGGTAGGAGTAGGTTTGTAGGGCTCTGGTCCAGTGGCCATGTCGCACCATCCCTAATAATCAGAACAGGTGCAGGTAGGAGAAGATCTGTAGGGCTCGGGTCCAGTAGCCACGTTGCACCGTACCTATTGATCAGAAAAGGTGCAGGTAGGAGAAGGTTTGTAGAGCTCTCATCCGGTGGCCATGTCGCACCATGCCTACTAATTAGACTATGCCCCTGTAGGAAGTTTTTTTAGGGCTGTGATCCAGTGGCCACGTAGCACCATGCCTACTAAAGGAGTTTTTACGGCTCTGGTCCAATGGCCATGTCGTACTGCCCATTTCAATTAAAAGAGACACCTGTATGTGGTTTGTTGGGCTTTGGTGCAGTGGCCACTTCTCACTGCACCTACTAATCCAAAGAGGCGCCAGGACTAGAAGATTCGTAGAAATCTCCTCTGGCAGACACAGAACTTTTTGCTGAACTCTATCGAATAACCGTCTCAGCCAAAACTGTTGAAATACCAGCAAGACGGTCACAGCCATGTGAGTGGAGCATGGGAAAGAAAACTAACTCCAACGGAGATCGCTAAATGACCTGGTGGGATAACATTCCTCTCCCCCTTATTATTTCTGTAAATCCATGGGACCCTTGTAACAACATGTTTCTGGTGGACGGACCCCATTGTTGAAATATTTCCGGATCTTGATAGCACTTTTGGTGGGTTTTATATGATTTCTTCCAGTTATGATCTGTGGATACGTTGGGGTTGGTGGCTTTGTATGGAGATACTTCCACGGTGATTAAACTAATTAGCAGAATGAATGAGGACAATATATCATGGTTGGGGGGGAATGAGCCTTTTTGAGCAATGGAAAAAAAAAAAAAAAAAGTTGACCCTGATGGTTAAGCTTTTTAATTCCAGGTTAACTGCTTTGAAAAGGGCGAGAATGTCAGGTGGCCGAGCCACAAAGGATGTCATGAGCCCAGAACGAGGTCCTCTAATAAATATCACTGGGAATACACATCAATGGCTGCTAAAGCTGCCGGCTTTGTCTTGGGCTCCCCGCAGTGTTCCTCTGGTCTCCATGCAGGACATGCCTTGGCGAGGTCATTCCTTTGTCTTTTATTACTTATTTACACCCCGGGATTGTTGACTCACAATAGTCTTGACCTTTTGCACTTATAGACCCTTTTTTTCCCTTAATCTAGGCTGCAGATGTTTAATTACGTTAAATCAGGACTCCTACATGTGGCCCTTAAATGAGGCTCCTGTAAGAGGAGGATTGTAAATCTGTAGAAATTTATCAAGTCATGAAATGAAGAATGTCGGGTTCTACAAATCCCTGAAACATGTATCGCACAGCCCCACCATGAGGCCGCTATGGGTCCCCTGGGGCAAGCAGGCCCAAATTAGGTTAACTGCATCCCTCATTCTAGATTCCCCTATCCAGAAGCCCTAAAAGTAGACGAGGCCAAAAACGTACCTGATCCTTATGACCCAGGCTGCAATTGGTATGAATGTCAACAGGAAAGCCCTGGGGAAAAAAAATGGTTGTCTTCTGGATTTCTGGTTGGGGGCCACAACAAACTTCCAAAACTTTCCAGAAAGCAGTATGCCCAGAAGTCTTCTTGCGCCTAGCACCAGAATACTCCATCATGAGAAGATACCATTATCTCCAATTGGAAAAGGGGTAAAAAAGACCTGTAATGCAAGAAATTTGGCCTTAAACATGACCGTTAACCGGAGGGACGGAGAGACCGTCGACCGGAGGGACGGAGAGACAGTCGACCAGAGGGACGGAGAGACAGGCGACCGGAGGGACGGAGAGACAGGCGACCGGAGGGATGGAAAGAGAGTCGACCGGAGGGACGGAGAGACAGTCGACCGGAGGGACGGAGAGACCGTCGACCGGAGGGACGGAGAGACCGTCGACCGGAGGGACGGAGAGACCGTCGTTAGGATGGAGAGACTGTCATTAGGAGGGACAGAGAAAGACCATCCTTAAGAGGGACAGCGAGACGATCGTCAGGAGAGACAGAGATGATCGTCAGGAGGGACAGCGAGACGATCGTCAGGAGAGACAGAGATGATCGTCAGGAGAGACAGAGATGATCGTCAGGAGAGACAGAGATGATCGTCAGGAGAGACAGAGATGATCGTCAGGAAGGACAGAGAGGATCATCAGTAGTGACAGAGGCGATCATCAGTAAGGGACAAAGACAATTGTCAGGAAAGAGAGGATCGTCAGGAGGGAAGGAGAGAGGATCGGCAAGAGAGACAGAAAAATAAGACGATCTGCAGTAAGGATGGTGCATTGATTGATAGAAGAAACAGAGGGATGATCGGCAGATGGGATGAAAAGACAATCGTCAGGACAGAGACCATTAGCAGAAGGAATGGAAAGGTGAATGGCAGAAGGTACAGAAATACAAATGGTATAGGAGATGGAGAGATGATCTACAGAAGGGAAGGAGAAACAATAGGCAGAAGGCCCAGAGAGACAAGTAGCAGAAGGGACAGAAAGACTTATGGCAGAGTGGGCAAAGAGATGATCGGCACAAGGACGAAACCATGCTTGGTATAAAGGACAGCAAGATGATCGACTGAAGAGATAGATAATTGGCAGAAGGGACGGAGAGCGATCGGCAGAGTGGAAAGAGATGATCGTCGAAAGGGACAGAAAAACAAAAAGGAACAGAAAGTTGATCAGCAGAAGAAATGGAGAGAACGTCTGTAGAAAAGACAGCGAGATGACAAGCAGAAGGGACGGAGTGAAGATCAACAGAATGACCGGAAAAATGATTGACGGCAAACACAGAAAGACGTTAGAATGAAATGAGAGACAATTAATGGGACAGATTAATGGCTAATAATGTAGAGGATAGATCTACAGATGATAGAGACTTATATTTACACGGGACGTTTCTTCAGATTACATTATGAGAAAGGAAGAGCTTTCTGTAGAGTTGTAGACTGATCTACATGATCGATATAGATAGGTAGGATACTTTTTATTTCCATCACTAGAAATTCTTTCTTTAAATATATCATATGTTGAGCTTTATCTTACCTCTATTTTCTTGCTCCTCATGTTCTCCAGGCTTCAGGAACGCCCGGAGATATGGCGGATATTAATGATCGCGCTGGGTTCCATTAATTTAATCTCCGACCTTGCGGTTGACAGAAGTAAGACAAGTAAATCTTTACAAATATTTAAAAGGTTCCCGAGTAACCAACGTCTTAGACCCGTTGCACACTCTGCCGATGTCTTTCAGGAAAGATTTTCTTTATGTCTCTTTTAATAAGGAAGATGAAATACTTTTAAGTAAACTGATTGAAGTGTTTTCCTTCTAAGATCTGCTCTTAAGAAGCCACAAGAAGGAAATCCTTAATACCTGGAGATAAAGAGTGAAAATAAAACGTTAGATGTTTCAAGGTCAGATACATACATTACTGCGTAAGAACTCTGGATTGTCCAAAACTTTGTCCCCATTGCTGACTAATAGAAATCACGTGACCATCAGTAATCTTTAAAAACTGCCCCCAAGGTTCTATGAATTGAGAAAAGTTGAAGACGGGAACATCTCTTCTCCACTTCTTGTCGTATTGTTCATCTTTGCCCCAGTGATCTTGAATTGCTTCACCTTGACCGTGACCTATATATGGAAAACAGCCTCAATTGCAAAATTCAAAAGTGTAGTTCATCTTATGGTGCCAAGTTTTTGTACCCAAGTTTGTTTCCTCCTTAATGTCCTCTGTGCCACCCAATAGCAAACGGAGTGAGACCAAGAGGACCTAATTCCTTTTCACCAAAGATCCAATACATACCACACCTTAGAGGATAAAATAGATCTGCAACATTGCCTTTACTTTTAATTTGCACCCCTAAATACTCCTGAAAAGGCAATGAATCCTCATAAACATGGCAGAGCCAAGACTGTTCAAGCTGCCATCATTGAATCACGTTGTCCTTACTGGTTCAGTAATCCAGGAGAAAAAGTCTACACTTTTGGGAGTTCTAGAAGTTTGGTAGACATCTACGTAGCGCCAACAGTACTAAATTTGTCAAGTCTGTAATTTTTTGGAAAATCTGGGCAAATTTGGAACTTTCTGCAAACTTATAATCTGATTTTGGGTTTTCAAAAAAAAATCATCAAAAAAAGCCACCAGCCAAAAAGTGTTAACCCCTCTGACTTTTTTTTGTCTGAATGTATGTCCTTCATGGTGAATGATTTTGGGTTTTCCTAGGGCAGGGCTTGAACATCTTTTTATTCTGTGAAGTGCTAGCCAGGGGTATGGATCTAAAGGTTTTGCAGATCCTGATCCTTTTGGTTCATGGGCGGAATGCCAAAACTACAATGAAGACTGACACACCGGTAGAGCAGCACAACTCGTATCAATGCAGAATTAGTTGCCATAAGAAGCTGTAAAAACCCTAGTACATGCCCTTATGATCTCCCGAATGGTTTATTGCCACCTTCTGCTCTGTGTCCTCCCTTCTAACAGTCTCGCACCCCTACAATCTATTCTAAACTATGCTGCCCGGCTAATCTACCTATCACCCCGCTACTCCCCGACCTCTCCTCTCTGCCAATCCCTTCACTGGATTCCCATTGCCCAACGACTCCAGTTCAAAACACTAACCATGACCTACAAAGCCATCCACAACCTGTCTCCTCCCTACATCTCTGACCTAGTCTCCCAGTACTTACCAGCACGTAACCTTCGATCCTTACAAGATCTCCTTCTCTACTCCCCTCTCATCTCCTCTTCCCACAATCGCATCCAAGATTTCTCCCGTGCCTCCCCCATACTCTGGAATGCTCTGCCTCAACACATCAGACTCTCGCTACCTTGACAAGCTTCAAAAGGAACCTGAAGACCCACCTCTTCCGACAAGCCTACAACCTGCCATAACCCATAGTTTGATATAGCGCCGCACAACCAGTTCTACCCTCACCTACTGTATCCTCACCTAACCCTTGTAGACTGTGAGCCTTCGCGGGCAGGGACCTCTCTCCTCTTCGCGGGCAGGGACCTCTCTCCTCCTGTACCAGTCTGTGCCTTGTATTGTTTATGATTATTGTACTTGTCCCTATTATGTATACCCCTTTCACATGTAAGCGCCATGGAATAAATGGCGCTATAATATTAATAAATAATAAAGAAGAAGAAGTCTTCAACGATGGAGCATTTTGCCGCCTACTAAGACTATTGTGTAGGAATATTTTCCATCTGTTTCCTTCATCATCATAAAATCTGATAATATTCGGGCAGAGAAGTTAAAAACCTGCCATATGTGTTTGATTTAGGTCAGTTGATCCCATCCTGCAATAGATAGTAGCTTATAAACACAACAGAGCAGACATGTCATTAGAGAAAGCCACAGCTCCTTCAGAAGATTGTGATCAGAATTCGAGTGGAAGCCAAGACTTGCTTCTGTAATTATCAGTAGACAACGGGGAGCAAAACTCACACCCCCCGGAACTGAAGTCCTCCGTGGTCAGAGAGAAATACAATACCCAAACCTCTTGCCTGTAATGCAACATTTAATGTGAAAATCCCTGCAATTATAAACTCTTGGGGTATGTGATCCCTGGGGATTCTTAGACCTTTTCTCAAAATGAACTTGTACCAAAAATGGTCTTTATCTCACACCACAGGGGTCAACAGTGTACGGGCGTAACTTGCAACAGAGCCGAGAGAGGATATACATAGGCTACAGCCTGGTAATGAGAACAGTCATTCTGATATCCACTGAAATGCTGCCATAGGCTGCACCGTGCCAGTAACTGCAACAGCCTGGTGCTACACCGTACATCCGGGTAATAATGGTGGAGGAAGAAGATGGCACCACACGTCTCATGTATACAACTGGCTGGAGTCCAGCTTATGTCATGAACCAATTTCTCACATAACCTGACTTATTAAAGGGGTATGTAAACGTTTAAAACAAACTTACTTTTTACAGCGCAAAAGAGCAACTGAAAGAAACGAGATAGCATGATGAAACTTTACCTTTATTCCACATACACTCCTCTGATGACAACACACTTCTTATATCGGTATTCCAAGTTCTGTAGGCCTAGCAAAAAGAAGGATTTCAGTTGTGTCTCAAATCAGGCATCCGTAGCAGCCATGGCATCAGAAATGGTGGGAAATTTGGGACCCTTGAGGTGTGTTACGGGGGAACCGGCAGATTAGGACCAGGGGGTATATATCCTAATCGCCAGTCGGGGCCCACCGTGCTCCAGATGACAAAGGAGCTGCTGGCACCTGAGGGTTAGACGGAGACTATAGAGCTGGATGGCTCTGAGATAACCCAGGAACTCTGGGAACCAGTCATGTGTGTTGGGACACGTCAGACCGGACGACAACCCGATTAGCGTTTTGGTGCGCCTAGCGCTACACCAACCACGTGTGCAGGAAACACGTCAGGCCGGGTGGTAACCAGGTAGCGTTGACCGGAAGACCGCCACGAAAGCGCCCTGTCGGCCACGTGTGTAGGACACGTCAGGCCGAGCGGTCCTCCGATTAGCGTTTCTGGCCACCTCTCGACTGGCCACGTTTGTAGGACACGTCAGGCCAGATGGGTACACCAGTAGCGTTGACCGGGAAGCCGAGGAGGATAAGGAACACCCTGTTAACTGCACAGGGGTCCTGTGGTACGCTGTCCGTGCGCGTAGGGGGCACAACCGGACAGGTGGCGCAGCAGGTGCGTTGTCCGTGTGCGTAGGTGGCACAATCGGACAGGTGGCGCAGCAGGTGCGTTGTCCGTGTGCGTAGAGGGCACAATCGGACAGGTGGCGCAGCAGGTGCGTTGTCCGTGTGCGTAGGGGGCACAATCGGACAGGAAGCACAGCAGCTGCAGCCCAGTTAACGCCACTGGGCTGCTATAGCAAGACTGGAACGGCAGGAGGGAAGCACGGCGCCTGACCCTGATGTGCCGAGCCACGAATCTTGGCGTGACAGGCACCGTTCGCCTAACCCTACCTATCGCTTCCCAACATAGGCTTATGCCGCAATGAGGCTCTAACATGGAGGTGTGCTCTGACTGAGCAAAAGTGAAGACTGCGCACCTCCATCTTGTCTCCAGCCCCTTTTATAACCTGGGTCCGCCCCAAACCCAGGGTGGAACCACCAAGGTCCAATAGCAGAGTGCCATGTCATCAGTGACGTCACATGCGACCTATCCGGAACCGCCACGTCATTGATGACCTCATGGCAGCCACGCCCCAAACACTTCACCAGTCATCGTCTGACGACCAATACTGAGGTGCCAGATCATAGGGGCGGGCCTCTGCGAGCCAGTCCGGAGTTGCCACGTCATCAGGACACCTGACACCCTCTGCCCTATCAGGGCCTGCCACCTCACGGACATGCTCAGTGAGGTCCTTACCGGACCTAGCCTCTGGTGCACTAAGTGGCTGAGCATGCCCAGTAGCCTGAGCAACAGGCTCAGAAAGCAGACTATCAGTTTGAGCATGCTCAGTAGGCACATCCCAGAACTTAGACACAGCACGAAGTCCAAGTACCTGTGCAAAGAGGCTGTTAGGGTTAATTGTGGGAGCATGCTCAGTAGCCTGAACTGAGGACTTAGTCTCAGACATAACACAATCAGGCTGAGCATGCTCACTAGGCAAAACACCAGGCTTAAACTCTGGCTGGGGTAAATCGGCGCACGCATGCGCACTAGCCGCCTCTCCACACTTAGACGTGGTGGAAGTAACAGCCAACTGGACGACCCGAGGCACGGCCAAGAACGGCAGCCGGCGCCTGGGCGCAACAGGAACCGCAGCAGGCTGCTTGCGGCTATGGCGGCGCCGGTTCGTAACAAGGTGTTTCATCAGGTTGAGGTTTGGAAACAGATGATCGACAGACAGCTAGATCTGGTGAATAAGGTGGGTGGTCAACCAGCTGGAAGCCCAGCTCTGCCAGTTTTGCCGTGGTTGCTTGTGCAGTGTGAGCGGAGGCATTGTCTTGCAGGTACAAGATTCCTTTGGCTAGCTTGTTGCACCTTTTGGCCTTCAGAGCTGCCTTCAATTGGTTCAATAGTTCAATGTAATACCTTGCATTGATGGTGGAACCCTTTTGAAGGTAGTCCACTAGCAGCAGACCCTCCTTAATCCAGAACACAGACGCCATCACCTTAGTGGCTGATTTTTGCACTCAACTTCTTTGAATGAGAAGAACCACTGTGCCTCCACTCTTTTGACTGCTCCTTGTTTTCAGTGTCTTACAAGTAAATCCAGGTCTCATCCATAGTGACCAGTTGATTCAGGAAGGTCTTATCAGTATGGAAATGCTGATAAATTAACCGGGAAGTTTTCACTCTCATCCTTCTCTGATCTGTTGTCAGACATTTAGGGACCCACTGTGCAGATCGCTTCCTCATGTATGTATATGTACAGTGCCTACAAGTAGTATTCAAATCCCTGCAGATTTAGCAGGTTTGATAAGATGCAAATAAGTTAGAGCCTGCAAACTTCAAACAAGAGCAGGATTTATTAACAGATGCATAAATCTTACAAACCAACAAGTTATGTTGCTCAGTTAAATTTTAATAAATTTTCAACATAAAAGTGTGGGTCAATTATTATTCAACCCCTAGGTTTAATATTTTGTGGAATAACCCTTGTTTGCAATTACAGCTAATAATCGTCTTTTATAAGACCTGATCAGGCCGGCACAGGTCTCTGGAGTTATCTTGGCCCACTCCTCCATGCAGATCTTCTCCAAGTTATCTAGGTTCTTTGGGTGTCTCATGTGGACTTTAATCTTGAGCTCCTTCCACAAGTTTTCAATTGGGTTAAGGTCAGGAGACTGACTAGGCCACTGCAACACCTTGATTTTTTCCCTCTTGAACCAGGCCTTGGTTTTCTTGGCTGTGTGCTTTGGGTCGTTGTCTTGTTGGAAGATGAAATGACGACCCATCTTAAGATCCTTGATGGAGGAGCGGAGGTTCTTGGCCAAAATCTCCAGGTAGGCCGTGCTATCCATCTTCCCATGGATGCGGACCAGATGGCCAGGCCCCTTGGCTGAGAAACAGCCCCACAGCATGATGCTGCCACCACCATGCTTGACTGTAGGGATGGTATTCTTGGGGTCGTATGCAGTGCCATCCAGTCTCCAAACGTCACGTGTGTGGTTGGCGCCAAAGATCTCGATCTTGGTCTCATCAGACCAGAGAACCTTGAACCAGTCTGTCTCAGAGTCCTCCAAGTGATCATGAGCAAACTGTAGACGAGCCTTGACATAACGCTTTGAAAGTAAAGGTACCTTACGGGCTCGTCTGGAACGGAGACCATTGCGGTGGAGTACGTTACTTATGGTATTGACTGAAACCAATGTCCCCACTGCCATTAGATCTTCCCGGAGCTCCTTCCTTGTTGTCCTTGGGTTAGCCTTGACTTTTCGGACAAGCCTGGCCTCACCACGGGTGGAAACTTTCAAAGGCTGTCCAGGCCGTGGAAGGCTAACAGTAGATCCATAAGCCTTCCACTTCCGGATGATGCTCCCAACAGTGGAGACAGGTAGGCCCAACTCCTTGGAAAGGGTTTTGTACCCCTTGCCAGCCTTGTGACCCTCTACGATCTTGTCTCTGATGGCCTTGGAATGCTTCTTTGTCTTTCCCATGTTGACCAAGTATGAGTGCTGTTCACAAGTTTGGGGAGGGTCTTAATTAGTCAGAAAAGGCTGGAAAAAGAGATAATTAATCCAAACATGTGAGGCTCATTGTTCTTTGTGCCTGAAATACTTCTTAATACTTTAGGGGGAACCAAAACAGAATTCTTGTGGTTTGACGGGTTGAATAATAAATGACCCTCTGAATAAACTTAATTTAAAAAAAAAAAAAAAAAAAAAAAGAAATAACATTCTTTTTTGCTGCATTTCACACTTCCAGGCTGAGCTACAGTCCAAATGTCACAATGCCAAGTTAATTCCGAATGTGTAAACCTGCTAAATCTGCAGGGGGTTGAATACTACTTGTAGGCACTGATATATATATATATATACATACATACATATACACATATACACATATACATATACATATATACATATACACATATATACATATACACACACATATATATATATATATATATATATATATATATATATATATATATATATATATATATATATACACACATATATATATACACATATATATATATATACACACACATATATATATATATATATATATATAACACACACACACAGTGTGTCCACCATATTCTGTCCACTGTCATTAATTTGAGAACAGCGGCAGCTATAGACATAGAAGTGGTGTCTAGATATGGTAAAGTAGCCATGTGCTACGCAATGAATCCACCTATAGCGCCACCTGGTGGAAATCAATGGATTCAGCATTTTTATCTCGAAAACGGAACAAGATAAAAGAAAAAAAGTGAATTACAAAGTTGTAGGCCATCATCAATTCAATACGGATCGACACCTTGCATACAGAAATGCTATGATATGAAACCCATGACCCCCCCAAAACATTGAATGCTGGTCACGCATATGGCACTCATTTAACTTTGATGCTCAAAGTGGCCCCCGTCAGCTGCAATGCACATCTGCACTCTGGACAGCATACTGTATCTTGCTGCACGTTGTGCAATATGGGAGGTGACACGTTTGCACAAGCATCTGTGATACGTCGTCGTAGGTCCTGCAGTGTTGGTGGAGGGGTCACATACACCTGCTGTTTGATGTGACCTCACAAAAAGAAGTCCAATGGGGTCAGGTCAGGTGAGCGTGGAGGCCACTCCATGCAGCCACCATACCCAATGACTTGTAGGAAGGTCTCCATGAGGTATCGCTTCATGCCGCAGCCTTGTGAGTTTTACACGTTCTTATCATAACATTTCTGTATGCAAGGTGTCGATTCGTATTGAATTGATGGTGCCCTACAACTTTGAAATCCACTTTTTTTCTCTATCTCGTTCCGTTTGAGATAAAAATGCTAACTCCGTTGTTTTCCACCAGATGGCGCTATAGGTAGTTTCATTACGTAGCGCATGGCTACTTTACTACACCTAGACACCATTTCTATGCCTATAGCTGCCGACGGTCTCAAGTTAAGGGCGGTGGACAGGATATGGGTGGACACAATGTATATGTATATGTATATGTATATATATATATATATATATATATATATATATATATATATATATATATATATATATATATATATATATATATATACACATATATACACACACACACATACATATTTTATATATATATATATATATATATATACACACATACAGTGCTGGCCAAAAGTATTGGCACCCCTGCAATTCTGTCAGATAATACTCAGTTTCTTCCTGAAAATGATTGCAGTCACAAATTCTTTGTTATTATTAACTTCATTTATTTTGCTTGCAATGAAAAAACACAAAAGAGAATGAAACAAAAATCAAATCATTGATCATTTCACACAAAACTCCAAAAATTGTCCAGACAAAAGTATTGGCACCCTTAGCCTAAGCAGTACTTTACACGTTGTGACATTGCTAGCATCGGCTAGCGATGCCGAGCGCGATAGTTCCCGCCCCCGTCGCACATGCGATATGTGGCGATTGCTGCCGTAGCGAACATTATTGCTACGGCAGCGTCACACGCACATACCTGCTCGGCGACGTCGCTGTGACTGCCGAACAATCCCTCCTTCAAGGGGGAAGGTGCGTTCGGCGTCACAGCGACGTCACTAATCGGCCGGCCAATAGAAGCGGAGGGGCAGAGATGAGCGGGACATAACATCCCGCCCACCTCCTTCCTCCCTCATTGCCGTCGGGACGCAGGTAAGGAGACGTTTGTCGCTCCTGCGAGTTTACACGCAGCGATGTGTGGAGCTGCAGGAACAACAAACAACATCGTACCTGCGGTCGACCCGACATTATGAAAATGAACGACGTTGCACAGATCACCGATTTTCGACGCTTTTGTGATAGTTTATCGTCGCACCTAGGACTTACACGTTGCGATGTCGCTACTGGCGCCGGATGTGCATCACTAACGACGTGACCCCGACGATATTTCAGAAGCGATGTCGCAACGTGTAAAGCCCCCCTAATACTTGGTTGCACAACCTTTAGCCAAAATAACTGCGAACAACCGCTTCCGGTAACCATCAATGAGTTTCTTACAATGCTCTGCTGGAATTTTAGACCATTCTTCTTTGGCAAACTGCTCCCGGTCTCTGAGCTATGAAGGGTGCCTTCTCCAAACTGCCATTGTGAGACCTCTCCACAGGTTTTCTATGGGATTCAGGTCTGGACTCATTGCTGGCCACTTTAGTAGTCTCCGGTGCTTTATATCAAACCATTTTCTAGTGCTTTTTGAAGTGTGTTTCGGGTCATTGTCCTGCTGGAAGACCCATGACCTCTGAGGGAGACCCAGCTTTCTCACACTGGGCCCTACATTATGCTGCAAAATTTGTTGGTAGTCTTCAGACTTCATAATGCCATGCACACGGTCAAGCAGTCCAGTGCCAGAGGCAGCAAAGCAACCCCAAAACATCAGGGAACCTCCGCCATGTTTGACTGTAGGGACCGTGTTCTTTTCTTTGAGTGCCTCTTTTTTTTTCCTGTAAACTCTATGTTGATGGCTTTTCTCATAAAGCTCTACTTTTGTCTCATCTGACCAGAGAACATTCTTCCAAAATGTTTTAGGCTTTCTCAGGTAAGTTTTGGCAAACTCCAGCCTGGCTTTATGTCTCGGGGTAAGAAGTGGGGTCTTCCTGGGTATCCTACCATACAGTCCCTTTTCATTCAGAAGCTGATGGATAGTATGGGGTGACACAGTTGTACCCTCGGACTGCAGGGCAGCTTGAACTTGTTTGGATGTTAGTCGAGGTTCTTTATCCACCATCCGCACAATCTTGCGTTGAAATCTCTCGTCAATTTTTCTTTTCCTTCCACATCTAGGGAGGTTAGCCACAGTGCCATGGGCTTTACACTTCTTGATGACACTGCGCACCGTAGACACAGGAGCTTTCAGGTCTTTGGAGATGGACTTGTAGCCTTGAGATTGCTCATGCTTCCTCACAATTTGGATTCTCAAGTCCTCAGACAGTTCTTTGGTCTCCTTTCTTTTCTCCATGCTCAATGTGGTGCACACAAGGACACAGGACTGAGGTTGAGTCAACTTTAATCCATGTCAACTGGTTGCAAGTGTGATTTAGTTATTGCCAACGCCTGTTAGGTGCCACCGGTAAGTTACAGGGGCTGTTAATTACACAAATTAGAGAAGCATCACATCATTTTTCAAACAGTGCCAATACTTTTGTCCACCCCCTTTTTTATGTTTGGTGTGGAATTATATCCAATTTTGCTTTATGACAATTTTTTTTTTTGCCTATATAATATCTCCCGCCAATTATGTAAATTGTACAGGCCGATCCGATGGGCATCCTAATCTGCACCTCCTGTCCCTGCTTTCACCGTCCTTTTTTGCTGATGGACATGGATGACGCCTCCGATGCCATCCATATAGGTGGGCAAAATCTCCATATTCCCAACTCATGCAAGCGCATTTGACTCTGCCCTGTTGTGGACATAGCCGAAAACCTAGGTGCGCCTGCGCAAACCAGAGAGTTCTCTGCGCAGGCGCAAGATTTGGATGAAGCAGGTGATGTCATCCACATCGCCAGGCAAAATCTTGTGCCTGCTCAGAGAAGTTGCCAGTTCGCGCAGGCACACATGTGTTTTTGGCTCTGCTTGCAATAGGGCAGAGCGAAGTGCGCCTGCGCGAGCCAGGAATATGTCTGCGCAGACGCGAGATTTTTCCCGCCTATGTGGATGGCATCCGAGTCACAGAAGGAGGGACAGGAGGTGCAGATTAGGACGCCCATCAGACCGGACAATTTACATACAGGGCGGGAGATTTTATAAAGGTATTTGTGGGGTCTATGGAGGGGGTCAGGGGGTAACGTGCACCTTTATAGAATGCAGCACAGGCGCTGCTTAAGGTTTTAGTTTTATTTAAGAAGGCCAAAATCTGGTGACAGGTTCCCTTTAAAGAAGCAGGCGATGCAAGGGTGCCAGATCTCATGAAAGAACCTGAATTGCTTCAATGAAGACTTCGCCCACCAAAGGTTGCTCTGTTTTCAGAAGGTATCAACAACCACCTTAAAAGTGAAAAAAAATTCAAAAGCTCATATATTAGAAACACACATTTCAAAGCCAGACATGCAGAACTAAACATTTGCAAAAAAAATGCCCAAAGAAAAGTCTGTACCCCCGTCCAAGAATTTTCTTCCCATGGTACAAAGAGAAAACTTCATTCATAAAAACAAAAATTACAAAAGGTGAAAAGAGTTCAGGAGGCTGAGCGGAGGGAAAACACAGACTGTGCATAGTGAGAGCACCTGGTGCCGGACCTCGCCAGTAGATCATAAGAGGAAGGTCAATGTGATGGGCGAGGAACAAATTAGCGTCTGTTCTAAGACCATTCATTGAAGTAGCCGCTCACCAGGACTGGTTAACACTGAACTATCTAGATAAGAGTTTGGGTCCTGGGACTGAGCTGAATTGTTTGGGAAGCAAAATACAAGCTAGAAATTAGCATATGCTTCGGTAAGTTTACCCATTTGACGTCTGATAAGTGCCATCTCAGTTGGTGTCACGGGGACTGTACTGACAGACTGGGGGTTCCTAAACTGGCACTTAGACTCGAGAATCTGCGCTGTCCCTTATCTCAGAGGTAAACTTGATGGTAGCCAGGTCCGAGCCCCCAATGTGACCCTGTATCCTGTCTGAGACCTGATTTTACTCCCCCCACCCTGGGAGCAGGTTGGAGACCCAGACACAAAACCCCATAGAAAAGACACGGACAAGGGAGAACAAAACCTTGTACAATCTGCACTCAAAACACTAAGGAGAGACAATATGTGTACAGGGGAATAAAGAAAAGGGTAGGGAAGAACTAACAACAGGGGAACGTTCACACCAAGTAGAAAAGCAACTGTTGCTCACCATGAACTGACAACCACTGAGACCTGGATTGCTGTTGCTATCTTCGGCGGTCTCCTACTTTACTACACTCCCTAGCCTTAAATAGGAAGAGACCAGCTAGGAATGGTAATCAGCAACCTGACTCTCTGAAAAGTTGCACACTGCTCCAAAAAGAATTAACTCCTGCATGGCTGGGAGCAGTGAAACAACTCAGCCGACGCCCAGCAGAGATGAGCACTTAGGCCTAAGACACACGGCATGAAAATCAAACTGAGTGGAATGCGATAAAACATCGCATTCCACTCGGACCAATATTAGCCTATGTGCCAGCACCCAAGAACGATTATTTTCTCGGCCCCAGAGAAAACAATCGCAGCATGTTGTGATTTTAATGTGAGTCTCTTTCTCTTGCACCCATTCAAGTCTATGGTGCGAGAGAAAGATCGCACCGCACTCGCAGTACATCGGTGTACCGCGAGTGCAGGGTCAGAATGGCAATAGCCGGCTACGGATGGGAGAGGGAGATAAATCCTTCCCTCCCCTCCGCAGCGCCTGCCCGCCCCTTCTCAGTGAAAAATTGCATTGTTCATAGAGCTCATGACTAAGAAGGATGGGGAAAATATGACGTGACCACAATAGGGAGCCATAAATATCTGCACCATTGCCTTACAAAATAGAGACCACCAGTAGTGTTGAGCGAGCATGCTCACCATTGTTCAGTATTTGATCGAGCATTGGGATGTTCGGGTACTCGCGGAGCTCGGACGGGTATTGTGGGTGCTCTGATGTTTCGTCTGTTAAACGACCACAACGCACAGGCTCGCTTCACTGAATGTTGGGAGCCGGCACCCCAGAGAGACCACTTGCAGTGTCTGAATGGTTCTCACTGGGGTTGAAACAATGTTTTCGGATGTAGGGTATCAAAAGAAAAAAAAAAACCCGCTATAGCTCCCTCGGAAATGCTCTCTTTATGGCTGGCTGTATGTGGGTGGAGAGCCGAACTGCCCAATCATTGACTTCCATTATACTTGTTACTCAAGTTGAGCCTGTCCGAGGGTCTAAGCTACTCGACTCGAGTAACGAGTACCCAAACATATTTGTGCCCACCCAACACTAACCCTCACCCTTCCATAAAGAAGGGACCATAACGATTTCCTCATTCAATGAACAATCAATCTGGATAAAAACAGTTAATAACAAACAGTAGACTAAAGGGAAGAAGGGAGAGGAGGGGGATGCAGCTGCAGTGAATGCAAGTTGTGATGGGGGAGAAAATGCAACAGAAGGAAAGTGTTTCGTAGGTTATAGCACAGGTTTTACATCAAGACTAAACTTTTAATCTTGGTCCTCAGTTGCCCATTCCACATGGTGAAGGGTTGTTTTTAATTAGGAGACCAACTAACGCAGAAGTGAACTGAAAGTCATGTTAAAGTTTTACCCCAAATTAAGGGTTAGAGTAAAGATATCTAAAAAGTTTAAAATGAATGAACAACATGGACAGTTATGGCATATCCACAGGATATATCAAAGACATTGGATTTAGATCCAATATGGAGAAAAGGGGTCCCTGCCCTTACGTCTGCAATTCTAAGTGAAGGATTGTTGGAGAGTGGGGATGGTCATAGATCTTCGCACGGGTGGGATAGGCATCTTAGACACATAGCGTGATTGTCCACGACTGGAAATATCCCTTAAAAATGTAAGATCTCAAGCCCATACAGAAATACCACTTTGGCTCTGTTAGATAGATTTATTAACTGAAGCATTGGATTCTTTCCCATCAGAACCTTGGACAGCTCCAAAATCAACCTGAACCAGGCTAACGTATTGGAAATCCTATTAAAAAAAAATGTAAAAAATGATAACGCTATGGGGTCATCATAGGTGGGCTCCATATTATGAAAATTAGCCAGTATTTAAGGTTTTTTCCCCTCAAGTTTACAATATGGATCACCTATCATTTGGATAGATCATCAATATATCAGATTGTTGAGGGTCTATCATTGGGCACCACCAACAATCAGCTGTTTGCAGCTCCAAGATGGTCAAATTTAAACTGTGGATGGAGCCAGGAGAGTGCAGGTCTGTTTAATGTGGCTCAGCTCCTATTGACTTCACTGGGAGCCAATCTGTAGTACCCGAAGTGGCCACTACACAATGAGTGGAGCTGTGCTGTTCCGGCTCAGTACATTGTCTACATGTTGGAGTAGCAAAGAGTTGATCATTAGGGACTGAGTTGATCATTAGGGATTGTTTGATGTCGGCCCACCACCGATCGGATATCGTTGAGCTATTCTGGGGAGAGGCTGATGAAGCCCCTTCAGAATGTTTGGGACCCCTGGAACAATGATTGACTGGTGAACAAAAGGTGAACACGACCATGAGTCCTGGGTCCGCCACTAAAAATGGTCGATGTCGCAGACGCTCCGGCCGGACTTAAAAATAAAAAAACTCTGGTTCAGGGCCGGACTTGAAACCGAACCTTACACCTAGAAGCTGATCTCCATATAAGTCTAAGGAATTGGAACTTAAGTGTTATAAAATGGTGTTCGTAAGGGCTAGGGGACTGTAAAGTAAGCAAAATGGCGATTAAAGCAGAACAATTGTACTCACAGAGTCTCCTGCACAGCTGTCACACTGTTTCAGGGTACGCTTATTAAATCTCATGAATATTCACTGCTTACCCCGCCCACCCTCTGTGATATCGTCTTTGATTGGTTACAGTCAAGGCCGCTTTACACACAACGATATCGCTAGCGATCTCGTTAGCGACGTAACTCGCCAGATCGCACATGCGATTTGCCGAGATCGCTTATAGGTCGTGTTTTATGCGGCGGTCACATGAGCGATCTCAGCAAATCTTATCTGCGATCTGGCGTGTCACATCGCTAACGAGATCACTAGCAATATCGTTGTGTGTAAAGCAGCCTTCAGACTGCCGGCGTCTGTGATTGGCCTCCCTTACAGTAGCTGTCTGGGTCCTGGAAGTGGCATTTAAAAATAAATAATTGGAAAAAAGGATTAGGTTCCCCTGTATTATGATACTCAACTAAGATAAAAGTAGACAGCTGGAGGCTTCTGTCCCCATCTGTGTGCGTTATCTTGGCTGTGTATCAAAATATGAGAGACCTCATGCGGATTTTTTAAAATTATTTAAATAAGTTTAAAAAAACCAACAGCATATGGTCTCCCCACAATTTTGATACCCAGCCAAGATAAAGGAGACAGCAGGGGGCTGGTATTCTCAAGCTGGGGAGGCTCTTAGTTATTGGGCCCTCCACAGCCTAAAAATAGCAGCCCGCAGCTATCCCAGCGCTAATCCTGATTGACCTGGAGATGTGGCAAATGGGGTAATATAAGGGGTTAATGAAAGCTGTGATTTGTACCAAAAAAAAACGAAAACCTGCTACCTTAAAGTCCGAGGTTAATAATAGGTAAGGGCCTATGAGGCCCTCGTATTACTAATCATGTAAGCAAAAATAAAAACAATAACACAGCATAATCCTTTATTTAAAAGAACAAACAAAACACCCCCCTCTTTCTCCAATTTATTAACCCCTAAAACACCCCTGCACGTTTGACATAACCCACATGTGGTCCCTTTCATGAGGAGGGCCAGGAAGGGAGACACTGCGCTGACCCTCAGACTAAGCGTACCCTAGGCTTTCCCTCAACCCAGGGATACGCTTAATGGTAGCGAGCCCTGGGCCCCCAATGTCACCCTGTCTCCTAACCTTGTCCCTGATGGTAAGACCCCCCTCGACAACCCACCACCCGGGGGGATAATAACAATAACAACAAAAGATGTACGGGGGGTGGGAAACACAGAAAGGAGAAGTAACAGCACAAGCTACCTTCACACACACAAATGCGATAGACAGTGGTAGTAGCAGCAGAAAGCAGATCCTGACAGCTCCAAGCCTAGCTCCAGACTGAACTGAATAACCAGCATCCTCTGCAGGAAGCAGAGGGATTTTATCCAGGCTGGAAATAGTCAGAGAAATCACCTGGGAAGGGTTAATGAACTTACAGCTAGCTAGGAAAACTAACATTAACTCTGCGACTGTCAAAATAAAAAAAAAACATACGTTGGATGATGACAGAGACCCTGAGCCTGTCTCTAACCTCATCAAGAGGCGACCGTGACAGTCCCACAATGATCCTGGCTCTGCTACATCTGAGGTCCCAGTGCACAGACACATTAGAAAACGTGACTGACCACCGCGCCATCAGGGACACCCTGACGGAGCTGCAGCTGCGCCCATCACTATCTGCCACCACCAGTAAAAGTCTTCTGAGACCATTCACAAGTGGCAGCCTCTCGTCCATGGAGGGGACTCGCTCAAAGTTTTGCCTAAAAACACAGCCATGAAGAATAGGATCTAAAGAGAAACTTCTCCCAACAGTCCAGGATTAATGTGGTGATGAACGATGTCCAGCATGATGGTGACCAACTCACGAGACAACAGTGCTAACCAAGTAGTTCGGTGAACAAAACATTTTGGGTCCATGGCCAAGAAACACTTCAGATCTTAATCCACCTGTGTTCAATCCTCAAAAAGGAGGTGAACAAACAAAAATAACTAAATTCTGATAAACGTCAAGTATTGATTAGGCAAAAAAGGGTCATCAGTCAAGATTTGAACCCAATATCAAGCTGCCAGAAGTCGTGAAAATTAAGGGTCAACCCCGGAAATATTGACTCTTTCCATAAACTTGATATATTTCTCAACACAAGTTTAAAAACACATTTGTCCTTCAGTAATCATAAAAGCATGACTAAAAGCACAAACTTTGTGAAAAACAAAATATATGTAGCAGTCTCAAAACTTTTAGCCACTACTAAAATAGAAGTAAATTTCCCACTGACGTTGCCGAGACCACAATGGTCAATTGTGTTGATGGAGGACTCGGTTTCCCCCAATGCTGAAGGACTATTTGGTAGCATTGAGAATGTTGATCGGGCCTCTTTCCTTCTACGCGGCCTCCTTTTTATAGCTGATTGGGGCAAAGTATTAATCCCCCCCACCCACCCCCTGCATGTAAAACAAGCATTGAAGGCCTGGACCCTATTACATGGGAGACAGTGGGACTGTTGTGTTCTAGAGGATTAACCCAAGAGAATCTAAAGCCCCTCACAATACAGTAATCAGCGTGTTTTCACTCTGAAAGAGACGCATTTTTTTTTTTCCGTTTAGAGAACTTTTTTTCCCCTTTCTATTCTACGAGGTAATGGTCCCTATTCAACCGCAAGGCATCAATATATACCTAGTAAAATATTCCACTGGAGGCGGAAAAAGGGGAGAAAAAAAACCCCAAAACCCCTCCACTTTTTTTCCCCACTTCTCCTCTGCTACATACAGTACAGACCAAAAGTTTGGACACACCTTCTCATTCAAAGAGTTTTCTTTATTTTCATGACTCTAAAAATTGTAGATTCACATTGAAGACATCAAAACTATGAATTATCACATGTGGAATGAAATACTTGAAAAAGTGTGAAACAACTGAAATATGTCTTATAAGGCTGCTTCACACGGTACGACAGATTCTTCAATTTCACAATCGATTGTACCTGCCCCCGTCCGACCTCGCTGTGGGCGGCGAACGTCCACTTCCTGGAGTGGGAGGGACGTTCGGCATCACAGCGACGTCACACGGCCGCCGGCCAATGGAAGCGGAGGGGCAGAGATGAGCGGGACGTAAACATCCCGCCCAGCTCCTTCCTTCACATAGCCGGCGGCGGCCGCGTGACGCAGGTGAGCTGCTGTTCATCGTTCCCGTGGTGTCACACGGAGCGGCGTGTGCTACCACGGAAACGATGAACAACTAAATTAAACGATATTATGGAACCTAGCGAGCAGTACACGACTCACGATTTGTGAGCGATACTGCGTCGCTAGGACTTGTCACACAGGCCGGCATCGCCAAATTTGGATCATTTGTGTCTTAAAATGAACTATAATCCACAGGTTGTGTCTGGAATTCCATCTATGCTCCATAGAAGTGAATGGGGAATGGCTGCAATACCACACAGACCTGTGGACTTGCCAATCCCCCCTTTAGCCCTTTCGGTGAGTTTTTGTTTTAGTTTTTTCCTCCCTTTCTGTAAAGACCCATAACATTTTTATTTTTCCGTCAATATGAGCCATAGGAAGGCTTGCTTTTTTGCAGAAAGAGTGGTATTTTTGAACGAGACCCTTCATTCCGAAAGGGGATGATTTGAACTTGTTTGGGGGGTTGGTTTTTTTTTTTAGATTTTTTTCTCTTTTTTTTTAATACATTTTTTACTGCTTTTACTAGTCCCCTTAGGGGACTTGGGCAGTCAATGGCGGCGTGGAATGACTCGCTCCACGTTGGCGTGTGTTAAATCCCACTGTCAGAGACGGACAACGGAATTTAACTTCCAGTAGTTCACAGGCACGGGTGGATCTCCGATCTGATCAGATCAGATCAGCCGACATGTGTAGGGAAACATGCGGGCTCGCCGCATGAGCCAGCATTAAAGTGACACACACTATTTTGGATGTACCAGTTGGTCCTAGATCATGAAAGGGTTAAAGCTTTGGTCCTGCCGTAAACAATTACCCACAGGACAGATGATAAATGATAAATCAGTGGGGTCAGAAACTCCCTAGTACTAAAATCTTTTCTTTTTTGTTAAAGGGAACCTGTCAGGTCCAATATGCACCCAGAACCACAAGCAGTTCTGGGTGTATATTGCTAATCCCTGCCTAACCGTCCCTGTATATACTAGCATAGATAAAGGGATCTTTAGAAGAAAAGTATTTCTAAAAATCCCATATGATATGCTAACGAGTCCAGCGACTAGTCACAAGGGCGTTACTTCCCTTGGCTAGTAGGCCCCCTTAGCATGTGCTAACATGCTAATGAATGTGCAGTGTCAGAGGCATTGTCGCGCTCACCTCCGCTGCCACCGTGCCTGGCGTTGGATTTCGCATGATCCCGGATCTCCAGTCATGCGCACTATGAAGCCGGGTGTACGCGTCCTGGCTTCAAACTGGTGTAGTGTGCATGGCCGAAACTCCGGGGTTATGTGCACTGAGCCAAAATCCAGGAGCCAGATGCGATGGCAGCGGAGAGGTGAGTGAGATCATGCCTTGGACACTGCGCATTAATTTGCATGTTAGTACGCCCACAGGGGCGCACTAACATGCTAAGGGGGCCGACTAGCCAAGGGAACTAACACCCTTGCGACTAGTCCATGGCCTCATTAGCATATCATATGGAATCTTTAGAAATACTTTTTCTAAAGATCTCTTTATCTATGCTAGTGTATACAGGGACGGTTAGGCAGGGATTAGCAATATGCACCCAGAACTGCTCGCGGTTCTGGGTGCATATTGGACTTGACAGGTTCCCTTTAATGTTACAACTAAAAGAGTTCACTTTTTTGGGGGGGGGGGGAGGGACTTTGTCTGTCGTCCCCTATTGAATATGCTTCGTACGATTTGCCAAGTAGACTGGAGGAGGGGAAGAGAGAAATGCTCGGTGCACATATCTGGCTTGGAAAAACTGGTGGTCACTTTTCTAAAATGTTCCACTTGACAAACTAATGTTTCCCTGAAAATTAGATCGGGTCTTATATTATTTTTGTCTCCAAAGGGCTTATTTTCAGGGGATGTCTTATATTACTTTGTATTGGCGCCAGTGATTGGGTCGCCTGTTTATGGAAAATGAATATTCACCCCCTTCCCCCACCCATAATACTGCCTACATCTCTGAGGTGGCGTCAGTGATTCAGTCAAGACTGCCATATTACTGCCCGAGGATTGTATTGCAATGCTCAGACTGGCCGGTGGCTCTTCTGACCCGAGGGTGTCAGCGTGTTTTTTTATGCAGTTGCCATGCTCAGGTAAGGAAAGTCACTGACCAGTGCGAGCATAGCAATGCGATCCTCGGGCAGTAATACTGCAGTCTGACTGAATCACTGACATCGGTGCAGAGGGTTGTGTAGGAATATGGATGTGAGAAGGGGGTGAATATTCATTTTCCATTAACACATTCCAATCACTAATGCACAACGGCGCAGAGGGGTGGGCAGGAGAAGGGGGTGAATATTAATTTTCCATTAGCAAACATTCCATTCACTGATGGACAACGGCACAGAGGGGTGGGCAGGAGAAGGGGTGAATATTCATTTTCCATTAACACACATTGCAATCACTGATGGACAACGGCGCAAAGGGGTGGGCAGGGGAAGGGGGTGAATATTCATTTTCCATTTACACACATTCCAATCACTGATGGACAACGGCGCAGAGGGGTAGGCAGGAGAAGGGGGTGAATATTCATTTTCGATTAACAAACATTCCAGTCACTGATGGATAACATCGCAGTGGGGTGGATAGGACACGGGGTGAATATTCATTTTCCATTAACAGACATTCCAATCACTGATGGACAACGGCGCAGAGGGGTGGGCAGGAGAAGGGGGTGAATATTCATTTTCCATTAACAAACATTACATTCACTGATGGACAACGGCACAGAGGGGTGGGTACGAGAAGGGGTGAATATTCATTTTCCATTAACAGACATTCCAATCACTGAAGGACAATGGTGCAAAGGGGTGGGCAGGAGAAGGGGTGAATATTCATTTTCCATTAACAAACATTCTAATCACTGATGGACAACGGCGCAGAGGGGTGGGCAGGAGAAGGGGGTGAATTTTCATTTTCCATTAAAATAGCCGCATGTGACAAAAAACATTGTGGTTTACAGCAACACATCGGGGCAACGCACACTAATAAAAGTTACATATCCTGAAAGGGCTGCCCAAGCCCTATTTCAGGATACTATTACAGTATGGTATGCCACTAGGGCTTATTTTTGGAGTAGGGCTTATATTATAAACATACTCCAAAGGCTGAAAACTCTCGATAGGGTTTATTTTCGATTTGGTCTTATTTTATGGGAAACACCGTAAGTACCAAGTATGTTACCGGCTACATTAATTCTAGCCTCCATGGACAAAAATATGGTAATGTACTCAACTGTTTATTCCAAAACTGTGCTTTCTACAGTGGGGTCTCTAGTTTTGGCTATTATGAGATTTTTTTTTACATTTTTTTTTCACATGGAGCATGTTAAAAAATAATTCTTCATGTTAGAGTATTTTCTTTAAGAGAATCCACCCCACTCCCTAGGCAAGAAAGCAATAATGTCTCAGTTAGGAAGCAGGGTAAAGAGACACCCCCCATTCTCATAATCAACAGGGTCCCATAGATAAGGGGGTGGCCACAGACAGAACAGTATATGGACCCCCTGCCGTCTTATAATGTGTCTGTGACAGAAGTGGTTTATTGCTTTGGAGGAAGACGTTAGCCTCCATACCTATTGGTCCCACAGGCTGCACAAAAGATATTTCCACCCCTGCCATAGGTTGATTGCGTCAAAAATTGGAAAACCCCTTTAAGAGACAGCATTGAATTAAAAACAATGTACTAGTAGAAGCTTTCACAACCAAATTTCTCATTAAAAGGCATTTTGCTACTCTGGGTAGGTCGTGTTCCCACTAGCACTTGCTTCTCCTCAGTGCTGCAGACCCCTCTCCCGCCATCTACATTACTGCTAGTTGGGTTCTATCAGCGCTTACCTCTCCTGCATTCTATCACAACAGAACTTGTTTGTTGCGTACTGTTGACAGATCACTGATGTGAAAATCCAAAAGCTGCTCTGTTGATGCATATGGCAGAGGATTATATTCTTTTATATGAAAATTACCAATCTCTCAACAGCAGGAAACAAATACAACTCAACTCCTTTTAGCCTCTGTATATACAACTCCAGCCTACAGTATAGAAAATCAACGATCTATCGACACAGGCAACAAATGCAACTCAACTTTTTTTTTAGCCCCTGTATATACAGCTCCAGCCTACAGTATATCATTCCTCTCTGCCCTGTATATACAACTTATCCTGCAATCTCTACTCAGTCCCTCAACACACAGCCCCATCCTTCAGTATCACTCCATTCAGACCCATATCCCAAGCTCCATCTTGCAGTATATCACTCCACTGAACACCCTCTATACAGCTTCACTCCAACGTATATAACTCTTCTCATCCCCTCTATGTACAGCATCATCCTGAAATCTATCACTCCTCTCAGTCCTGCTATATATAGCCCCTTCCTGTAGTATACTCAGCTCAACACCTTTATATACAGACCCATCTTGTAGCATATCACTCCTCAGCCCCCTTGTATGCAGATCATCCTGCACTAAACCCCTCTTTTCATCCCCTTGATACACAGCCTATCATGCAGTAAATCACTCATCTCAACCCCTCTATATATAGCCCCATCTTGTGGTATATCCCTCCTCAACCCCTCGTTACACAGCCCCATCCTGTAGTATGACTAATGTCAGAACCCTATACTCAGCTCCATCCTGCAGTATATCACTCCACTCAACACCCTCTATACAACCTCACCCTTAAAGGGGTTGTCCAAGATTAGAAGAAAAAAAAAGATGGCTGCTTTCTTTTGGCACTCCTGACCATGGGTTGTGTCTGGTTGTGAATTGAGTTGAGCTGCAATGCCGCACATGACACACTGTCAGAGGTGGCGCTGTTTCTGAAATAAAACAGACCTGTTTTTCCAGTCTTGAAAATCCCTTTTAAGATATTTATGCCCACATTTAGTGTAAGGTTGTAAACATACACGTGCCGAGGCGTTGGATTCCCAGACGCCTGAGATGAACCCAAAGTCTTTTGTGCACATGTTGAAACTCAACTCCATTCACTTCTATGGGACTTTGACAGCCTAATAGAAGTGAATGGAGTGTGAACACAAGGTATATTGGGACCCATATTGTTAAGCTCAGGGACAGGGGGGATTCCCTGAGGACTATATATTTCCTAGAGACTACCCTTTAAGGACTAGATTGTACCTCTGAACTTACGTGAACCTATAGATTACACTACTCAGAGACGTCCCAAAGTTTAGCAATTGGAAATGCAAACAAGGGCTGGTTCCAAGTATAGGTAACCAGAAGTGCCAAAAATGTCAACGAGACTCCAAGACCTTTTTTCTTTTTACCGAAAACTTATATGGAATGGAAGACTTTAGGTTTCAAATTTAGCATGAAAAAAATAAATCATCAATATATCTAAAAACATTCAATAAAATAAAATAAAATAAAAAAATAGCTTAGAATCAGGTTTCAAAAGCAAAAAGTAGAAAAGAAAAAAATTTGGCACACAAACAGAAATTTTTTGCATTTCTCCCTTTGGTCGGTGGAAGGGTTTGAAGTCGCAAATATTTCGAAAATCCCTGATGACAAGTGTGTAAATGTTTCCATTTTCAGTAAAAAAGAAAAAAAAAAAAAAAACACTTTATACTTTAAGATGATACAATTTTGTTAGGCAGCGAGACGACTCAGATACAATGCGAGCGGAGTGTCTATATTTCACGACAACTCTATCCCAAAGGACGTGGAGAATTTGTTGAATGCGACCCCCTTTCCCCACCACCCCGTTACCCCACAGATCTTTTCATCCAGTGTTACATTCCATACGGCCCGGGCTCACAAACAATATCAAAAAATGAAGAGGGAAGGGACTCCGATCTCCAGTGTCTCTTGAATTAATGAACTGGAAATGAGTTTTGTCAATGTTTTGGGACGTCCACGAGAATGAAAAGGGGACTTGGCAGAATTAATCACAGTGAGAAACGAGCACTTCAGCAACCGGCCGGGGGCCTGGAATTGCTTTTCTGGGGGAAGGAAAAAAAAATGGCTGAGTCTCCATTCCGAAAAAAGAAATTTATACAGAAGCCAGAACTCACACAGAGTCGGGGGATCCTGATGAATGGGTCTACAATCTAATGCTCACATTCCAATATCCACACCTGATTTAAAGAGACTGTTCAGAAAAAAGAAAAACCCTCAAAAGGTTGGAAAAAGTATTCCCATTTTGTTGAGTTGATAGTTTGTTTTTTTTCACTTTTGGAATATACTTCTATAAAATCACTGATCTCTCATAGCAGGCAACAAATACAACATTTTTTTAGCCCCTATATATACAGCTCCAGCCTATAGTATATAAAATCACTGATCTCTCATAGCAGGCAACAAATACAACTTTTTATTTTAGTCCCTGTATTTACAGCTCCAGCCTACAGTATATAAAATCACTGATCTCTCATAGCAGGCATCAAATACAACTTTTTTTTAGCCCCTATATATACAGCTCCAGCCTATAGTATATAAAATCACTGATCTCTCATAGCAAGCAACAAATACTTTTTTTAGTCCCTGTATTTACAGCTCCAGCCTACAGTATATAAAATCACTGATCTCTCATAGCAGGCATCAAATACAACTTTTTTTTAGCCCCTATATATATACAGCTCCAGCCTACAGTATATAAAATCACTGATCTCTCATAGCAGGCAACAAATACAACTTTTTTTTAGCCCTTGTATATACAGCTCCAGCCTACAGTATATAAAATCACCGATCTCTCATAGCAGGCAACAAATACAACTTTTTTTAGCCCTTGTATATACAGCTCCAGCCTACAGTATATAAAATCACCAATCTCTCATAGCAGGCAACAAATACAACTTTTTTTAGCCCTTGTATATACAGCTCCAGCCTACAGTATATAAAATCACCGATCTCTCATAGCAGGCAACAAATACAACTTTTTTTTAGCCCTTGTATATACAGCTCCAGCCTACAGTATATAAAATCACCAATCTCTCATAGCAGGCAACAAATACAACTTTTTTTTAGCCCCTGTATATAAATATAAATATATTATATATATATACATATATATATATATATACATACACACATATACACATACACACACACACACACACACACACACACACACACAGCTCCAGCCTACAGTATATAAAATCACTGATCTCTCATAGCAGTCAACAAATACAACTTTTTATTTTTGCCCCTGTATATACAGCTCCAGCCTATAGTATATAAAATCACTGATCTCTCATAGCAAGCAACAAATACTTTTTTTAGCCCCTGTATATACAGCTCCAGCCTACAGTATATCATTTCTCTCAGCACTGTATACGAGTATATAGCCTTTCCTGCAATATCTCTACTCAGCCCCATATAATCTGGAGAAAAAGCTTAAAAATAAAAGCTAAAAACTTAAAAATTACTTTAAAAATATTTGAGACAGGCTCAAATTAAAAACCATGTGAGTAAAAACTTCCATAACTCAATTTCTCTTTAAAGGGGTTGTCCAAGATTAGAATAAAAAAAAAAACGGCTGCTTTTTTTTTTTTTTAGCCATTCCAGACCATGGATGAAGCACTTGCTTCTCCTCAGTGCTGCAGACACCTCCCCCCTCTTCTGCCATCTACATCAGTGTAGCTGCCTTTGTGGTTTTACATCATTACTAGCTGGTTTCTAGCAGAGCTACCTCTCCTGCATTCCACCACAACAGAGTTTGTTTGTTGCGTACTTCTGATAGATTACGGATGTGAAACACCAAATGCTGTTCTGTTGATCCATATGGCAGAAGATTATATTTTTTCATATGAAAATCATCAATCTTTCAACAGCAAGCAACAAATACAATTCAACTTCTTTTAGCCTCTGAATATACAGCTCCAGCCTACAGTAGATAAAATCATCAATCTTTCAACAGCAGGCAACAAATACAACTTGCTTCTCCTAAGTGCTGCAGACCCCTCCCCCCTCTTCTGCCATCTACATCAGTGTAGCTGCCTCTGTGGCTTTACATCATTGTTACTAGGTTTCTAGCAGAGCGAGCTGCATTCCACCACAACAGAGTTTGTTTGTTGCCTTCCACTGACAGATCAGTGATGTGAAATGCTGCTCTGTTGATGCATATCGCAGAGAAATATATTCTGTCATAGGCAAATAACAGATCTCTCAACAGTAGGCAACAAACGCAACTCAATTTCTTTTAGCCCCTGTATATACAGCTCCAGCCTACAGTATATCATTCCTCTAAGCCTCTTATATACAACCTATCCTGAAATATCTCTACTCAGTCTCTCTATACACAGCCCTATCCTCCAGTGTCTCTCCATTCAGACCACTATACTTCGGTCCATCCTGCAGTATATCACTCCACTCAACAACCTCTATACAGCCTAACTATAAAGTATATAACTCTTCATATCCCTTCTATGTAGAGCACCATCCTGCAATCTATTGCTCCTCTCGGTCCTGCTATATATAGCTCAATCATGTAGTATACTCATCTCAACACCTTTATATACAGGCCCATCTTGTAGCATATCACTCCTTTCAGTCCCCTGTATGCAGCCCATCCTGCAGTAAACCACTCTTTTCATCTCCTCAATACACAGCCCATCCTGCAATATATCACTCCTCTCAACCCCTCTATATAGTCCCATTTTGTGGTATATCACTCCTCAACCTCTCGTTATATAGCCCCATCCTGTAGTATGACTAATCTCATCCCCATCCTGCAGTCCATTAGTCCTCTCAATTTCCTATGCACAGCCCCATCCTGCAGTATATCACTCCTTTCAGCCATCTATGTATAATCCTATACTGGAGTACATCACTGTTTTCAGCCCTCCATACAGAGCTCCAGCCTGTTGTAAATCATGATTTTTCAACCCCCTACATGCAGCCTCATTCTGGTGTACATCACTCTTATCAGCACCTATATACACAGCACTGTTCAGCAGTTTAACTCCTCTTAGTCTATCTATATTAAGTCCCTATTCTGCTGTATATCACTCCTCTCTCCTCTCAACCCCCTATATCCAGCAGTATATCACGCCTCTCAACCCCTCTATATACAGTCCTATCTTGTGGTATATCACTCCTCAACCCCTCGTTACACAGCCCCATTCCGTAGTATGACTAATCTCAGCCTATCCTGCAGTCCATCACTCCTCAACTCCCTATGCACAGCCCCATTCTGCAGTATATCACTCATTTTAGTCAGATATATTATTATATATACATACATACATACATACATACATACATACACACACCGGTAGTCCTATACTGGAGTATATCACTCTTTTCAGCCCTCCATGCAAAGCTCCATCCTGCTGGATATCACGAGTTTCAGCCCTCTATATACAGCCTCATTCTGCTGTATACCACACTTATCAGCACTTATATACACAGCACTGTTCAGCAGTTTATCCTCTGAGTCTTTCTATATTAAGGCCACATTCTGCAGTATATCACTCCTCTCATCTCCCTATATCTAGCAGTATATCACTCATCTCAGCTCCTCTATACACATTCCCATCCTGCAGTAAATCTGTTCTCTCAGACCAATTAAACAGCCCCATCCTGCATTACATCACTCCTTTTAGTTACCAGCACACAGGTATGAGCTCTGCTCTGTAATGTGGGTGATACCGCCCATTTTCATCACATCAACCCTCACAGGAACAATTCAGAGCAAAGTTATCTTGGCAGTAAGACTGTTGAGAAAGACTGCACTGTGCATGATTGACTAGGAGAACTAGATACCGGGTACTGAGACCACCATACTTCTGTACGAGTGCTTGCAGAGAGGTATATGGGATCTATCAAAAGTTTATGGTTCCTTACACTCCTGTGAGCACTGTTTGAGTGATTGGTGGGGGGATCTCAGGACCTAAATCCCCACCAATATATGGAGGAGATATTTATAAATATATAATATATATATATTTTTTTATATATTATATATATATATATATATATATATATATATATATATATATACACATACATACACACACACACACACACATACTGTATATACATCTACAGGGTGGTTCAACAGTAGGTGGACAGTATGTGTAATAGGGTCATCAAACGTGGTGTAAAGTGACACTGACTCAGTTGCCCTTAGCAACCAATCAGATTTCACCTTTCATTTTCCAAAGAGCCTGTGAAAAATGAAAAGTGGAATCTGATTGGTTGCTAAGGGCAACGGAGTCTGTTTGACTTTACACCATGTTTGATAACCCTATTATACTGTCCACCTACTTTTGGACCACCATATATGTACACACACACACACACATACATATCATTATTATTATTTATATATTATATATATATACACACACACACACACAGTATATATATTGGCGTATATGTATATCTATTAGGGCGGCACGGTGGCTCAGTGGTTAGCACTACAGCCTCGCAGCGCTGGGGTCCTGGGTTCAAATCCCACCAAGGACAACATCTGCAAGGAGTTTGTATGTTCTTCCCGTGTTTGCGTGGGTTTCCTCCGGGTTCTCCGGTTTCCTCCCACACTCCAAAGACAAACAATAGATTGTGAGCCCCTATGGGGACAGTGTTCCTGATGTATGTAAAGCGCTGCGGAATATGTTAGCGCTATATAAAAATAAAGATTTGATTTTTTTTTATTTTTGATCTATATATATTTAAATTTATGAATAGGTCTCTCTCTCTCTGTATATATATATTATATATATATATATATTATTATTATTATTATTTATTATTATAGCGCCATTTATTCCATGGCGCTTTACAAGTGAAAGAGGGTATACGTACAACAATCATTAACAGTACAAGACAGACTGGTATAGGAGGAGAGAGGACCCTGCCCGCGAGGGCTCACAGTCTACAGGAGGAGAGAGGACCCTGCCCGCGAGGGCTCACAGTCTACAGGGAATGGGTGATGGTACAATAGGTGAGGACAGAGCTGGTTGCGCAGTGGTCTACTGGACTGAGGGCTATTGTAGGTTGTAGGCTTGTCAAAAGAAGAGGGTCTTGAGGTTCCTCTTGAAGCTTTCCACGGTAGGGGAGAGTCTGATGTGCTGAGGTAGAGCGTTCCAGAGTATGGGGGATGCACGGGAGAAATCTTGTACACGATTGTGGGAAGAGGAAATAAGAGAGGAGCAGAGAAGGAGATCTTGTGAGGATCTGAGGTTGCGTGCAGGTAGGTACTGGGAGACTAGGTCACAGATGTAGGGAGGAGACAGGTTGTGCATGGCTTTGTATGTCATGGTTAATGTTTTGAACTGGAGTCGTTGGGCGATGGGAAGCCAGTGAAGGGATTGGCAGAGTGGCGAGGCTGGGGAGTAGCGAGGGGAGAGGTGGATTAAGCGGGCTGCAGAGTTTAGGATAGATTGGAGGGGTGCAAGAGTGTTGGAAGGGAGGCCAGAGAGCAGGAGGTTGCAGTAGTCAAGGCGGGAGATGATGAGGGCATGCACTAATGTTTTTGAAGATTCTTGGTTAAGAAAAGCACGGATCCGGGAGATATTTTTGAGTTGTAATCGGCATGAGTTGAAGAGGGCTTGGATGTGTGGCTTGAAGGATAGAGCAGAGTCGAGGGTTACTCCAAGGCAACGAGCTTGTGAGACTGGGGTGAGTGAGCAACCATCAAGTATATATATATATATACATATACATATATACACACACACACACACATATATATAAATATATATTTAATATATTATATATTTAATATATTATATATATTTTATATTTAATATTAAATATATTATATTTTATATTATATATATTTAATATATATATTTATACTTAATACATATCTAAATTACGGTAAATATATATTTTTTTCAAATAATATATATACAGTTAAGTCCAGAAATCTTTGGACAGTGACACAATTTTCGCGAGTTGGGCTCTGCATGCCACCACATTGGATTTGAAATGAAACCTCTACAACAGAATTCAAGTGCAGATTGTAACGTTTAATTTGAAGGTTTGAACAAAAATATCTGATAGAAATTGTAGGAATTGTCACATTTCTTTACAAACACTCCACATTTTAGGAGGTCAAAAGTAATTGGACAAATAAACCAAACCCAAACAAAATATTTTTATTTTCAATATTTTGTTGCGAATCCTTTGGAGGCAATCACTTCCTTAAGTCTGGAACCCATGGACATCACCAAACGCTGGGTTTCCTCCTTCTTAATGCTTTGCCAGGCCTTTACAGCCGCAGCCTTCAGGTCTTGCTTGTTTGTGGGTCTTTCCGTCTTAAGTCTGGATTTGAGCAAGTGAAATGCATGCTCAATTGGGTTAAGATCTGGTGATTGACTTGGCCATTGCAGAATGTTCCACTTTTTTGCACTCATGAACTCCTGGGTAGCTTTGGCTGTATGCTTGGGGTCATTGTCCATCTGTACTATGAAGCGCCGTCCGATCAACTTTGCGGCATTTGGCTGAATCTGGGCTGAAAGTATATCCCGGTACACTTCAGAATTCATCCGGCTACTCTTGTCTGCTGTTATGTCATCAATAAACACAAGTGACCCAGTGCCATTGAAAGCCATGCATGCCCATGCCATCACGTTGCCTCCACCATGTTTTATAGAGGATGTGGTGTGCCTTGGATCATGTGCCGTTCCCTTTCTTCTCCAAACTTTTTTCTTCCCATCATTCTGGTACAGGTTGATCTTTGTCTCATCTGTCCATAGAATACTTTTCCAGAAGTGAGCTGGCTTCATGAGGTGTTTTTCAGCAAATGTAACTCTGGCCTGTCTATTTTTGGAATTGATGAATGGTTTGCATCTAGATGTGAACCCTTTGTATTTACTTTCATGGAGTCTTCTCTTTACTGTTGACTTAGAGACAGATACACCTACTTCACTGAGAGTGTTCTGGACTTCAGTTGATGTTGTGAACGGGTTCTTCTTCACCAAAGAAAGTATGCGGCGATCATCCACCACTGTTGTCATCCGTGGACGCCCAGGCCTTTTTGAGTTCCCAAGCTCACCAGTCAATTCCTTTTTTTTCAGAATGTACCCGACTGTTGATTTTGCTACTCCAAGCATGTCTGCTATCTCTCTGATGGATTTTTTCTTTTTTTTCAGCCTCAGGATGTTCTGCTTCACCTCAATTGAGAGTTCCTTAGACCACATGTTGTCTGGTCACAGCAACAGCTTCCAAATGCAAAACCACACACCTGTAATCTACCCCAGACCTTTTAACTACTTCATTGATTACAGGTTAACGAGGGAGACGCCTTCAGAGTTAATTGCAGCCCTTAGAGTCCCTTGTCCAATTACTTTTGGTCCCTTGAAAAAGAGGAGGCTATGCATTACAGAGCTATGATTCCTAAACCCTTTCTCCGATTTGGATGTGAAAACTCTCATATTGCAGCTGGGAGTGTGCACTTTCAGCCCATATTATATATATATATATAATTGTATTTCTGAACATGTTTTTGTAAACAGCTAAAATAACAAAACTTGTGTCACTGTCCAAATATTTCTGGACCTAACTGTATATATATATATATTTTTTTCCAATAATCTATATATATATATATATATATATATATATATATATATATAAAAACATATTATATATTATATATAATATATTTAAGTATATTATATATTTATTATATTTTATATATTATATATATTTATAATACATATATAAATTGACTATATATATTTTTCAAATAATATATATATATATATATATATATATATATATAAACATTATATATATATAATATATTATATTTATATATATTATATATTATATTTTATATTATATATATATTTATATTTAATACATATATAAATTGAATATATTTTTTTTCAAATAATATATATATTTAAAAATATTTATTACCGCATTAAGTATCATTTTCAGAAATCAAAAATTGTGGGATATGTTCTACTTAGAAAGATACATAAAAAGGAGTCTAATTTTTTATTTTATTTTTACATATTTTTATCTATTTTTTAGCCACAGATCCTGAAGTTGAGTAAATCATACCCAGGACATTCACATAATCTGCTGCTGAAGCGACGGCCTGTATTTTTTGATTGTATAATCCCATTTTCATATATCTTTGAAGACGGCATCATTTTTTCACAGTAACCCAATCCATAATGCCTTAAGGAGATATTTCTCATCACATTACTATAATGAGAGAAAACAAGATCGGGCAGGCCTGGTGGACTAAAAAAAAATTTCAGATTTCACTACTGGTATGTTTGCCTGATTTTCCCTATTTTCTTACAGTGTTCAGCAACAGGCCATGGAAAACATAGGTTTCTATTATGGGTTTGTTGTTACTTTTATGTGTGATTTTAGATATTTTTGGGTTATCGGAACCAATGGTAACCTCCGATTTTCTACCATTTAACCACAGTTCATTAATACTATTAACTAAAGACCAGGTAAGCGCACTTTACAACTGACGTCTGTTTAGAATTGGCAATCGTGCATTTCTGGACTGTCCCCAAAACATAAGAAAGTTTAATTTTCCCTACTTTTCTAAAAGAAAAGAAATAAGTCAATGATTTTCTTGAATCTGGGAGAGATTATGTAGATTTTTGTGATTGTTATTAACGTCTTACAGCTCACAGTAAAACTGGGTAACATGGTTATGTTGCATTTTCATCCCCTGAAGAAGCATTAGCGAAACGCACGTTGGAAGATGAGGTGGAGGATACAATGCATTTTCTTCTACACAGAGACTCTGGGTAGGTTGTGGTTTGCAATGTGTGATGCACAAGTCTGGTTGTTCCCCATCTATCTTTTGATGTTGGCATGTATTCATATTGTTCATTCTTGTGCACTTCTTTTTTAAACATATGATGCACTTTACTGGTGATTGTAATGACCTTTTTGTAGTTCATAGTAAAAATCGGTTAACATGGTTGTATTGTTTCTTCACCCCTGAAGAAGCATTAGTGAAACACACGTTGGAAGATGAGGTAGAAGATACATAATGTTTTTGTCTACAGAGACACTCGGTAGGTATTGGTTAACCATTAGTGTTATTCGCGATGCACGAGTCTGGTTTGTTCCCCAGCTATATATTCATATTACTCCTTCTTGAGCACTTTTTTTTTTTTTTTACATGATATGATGCACTTTACTGGTGATTGGAATTACCTTTTTAGAGCTCACAGTAAAAGCCTGTTAACATGTTTATATTGCATTTTCACCCCCTGAAGAAGCATTAACGAAATGCACATTGGAAGAGGAGATGGAGGATACATTGCATCTTCTTCTACACGGACACTCTGGGTAGGTATTAGTTTACCATTATTATTGTGTGATGCATGAGTCTGGTCTTTTCCCAATCTATGTATTCAAATTGTTCATTCTTCAGTACTTTTTTTTTTTTTTTTTTACACATATGATGCACTTTACTGTGATTGTAATTACCTTTTTACAGCTCACAGCAAAAGCCGGTTAACATAGTTATATTGCTTCTTCACTCCCTGAAGAAGCATTAGCGAAACGCTCGTTGGAAGGTGAGGTGGATACACTGCGCCTTCTTCTACATGGACACCCTGGGTAGCTATTAGTTTATCATTAGGTGTAATGCACGAGTCTGGTCTGTTTGCCATCTATCTTTTGATGTTGGCATGTATTCATACTGTTCATTCTTGTGCATTTTTATTACATGATATGATGCACTTTACTGGGGATAGTAATTACCTTTTTACAGCTCACTGTAAAAGCCTGTAAACATGGTTATATTGTTTCTTCAACCCCTGAAGAAGCATTAGCGAAACACACGTTGGGAGATAAGGTGGATACATTGCATCTTCTTTTGCACGGAGACTCTGGGTAGGTATTTGTTTACCATTACTATTATCTGGTCTGTTCCCCATCTATGTATTTATATTGTTCATTCTTCAGCACTTTTTTTTTTACGTGACATGTTGCACTTTAGTCCCAGTGTCCACGGGAGAAAATACCTGCGGATTTTGCTGCGGAAAGCCTGCGGATTTTCTAGATTTTCCAAATAAATCTGAAGGTTTGCGCAAGTACAGACACTCCCTAGGTTATCCTATGGGATTTGAGCAGTGCTGTTTCAATGCTGCGCATTTTGCACCTGCCGAAAGTGCTGTGGATTTCCCACAGCCGCAAAGAACTGCATGACAATTATTCCTGCGGATTTTTCTACTATGGAGCTACAGGGGGGGAAAATCCGCAGGAACGCTCGAATTCTGCACGTTTTCCGCAATAATTCCACAGCAATGGATAGCTGCGGATTCCGGGGAGCTGCGTAAATACCTGCAGAAAATTCCAAAGGTTTTTTCTCCCGTGGGCACGGGACCTTACGGTGATTGTAATTACCTTTTAACAGCTCACAAGAAAAGCCTGTTAACATGGTCATATTGCTTCTTCACCCCTGAAGAAACATTAGCGAAACGCACGTCGGAAGAGGAGATGGAGGATACATTACATCTTCTACATGGAGACTCTGGGTAGGTATTAGTTTGCCATTACTATTATGCGTGATGCAAGAGTCTGGTCTGTTCCTCATCTACTTCATTCTTGAACACTTTTTTTTACATGATATGATGCCCTTTACTCGTGATTGGAATTACCTTTTTACAGTTCACAGTAAAAGCCGGTTAACATGGTTATATTGTTTCTTCAACCCCTGAAGAAGCATTAGCGAAACGCACGTTGGAAGATGAGGTGGAGGATACATCACATCACATCTACATGGAGACTCTGGGTAGGTAGCATTTTTCTTTTTACATGATATGATGCACTTTACTTGTGATTATAATTACCTTTTTACAGTTCACAGTAAAAGCCGGTTAACATGGTTATATTGTTTCTTCAACCCTTGAAGAAGCATTAGCGAAACGCACGTTGGAAGATAAGGTAGAAGATACATCACATCACATCTACATGGAGACTCTGGGTAGGTAGCATTTTTTTTTTTTACATGATATGATGCACCTTTGCTCCTCTAAAATTAATTTTGCTACATCATTTACTATGATTTTTTTTATTGGACATACAATACTAATATTTCAATTTTTTCTGCAAAAACCAAACAACCTCTACCTACCTATTTGTTCGGGAAAGGTAAGCAAAAGAATAAGAGCCACGAGTTGCTACCATGTGGAAACAGTTCTGTAACAATGACACATGAACACAAATAGAAAAGTCAACAAACAAGAAAGGTCTGAGGAGGTTACGAGTCCTGAAAGAAAACAGAAATCATCCTGTACCACTCACATGGTGACCACAGTTTACCCTCAGGATCGGTCAAACGTGGTCTTGGGTTGTAGGAGACTTAAAATATGGCCGATTTTGTCTCGATACAACAATACTCTTGTCCATGGGCTGTTTACAGCTCCACTCAAGCCAATGCAATACCATTACCAGACACCGCTTGTGAAGTGGCGCCGCGTCTGGAAAAAGCCACCAGAACTTGGGGCGCCCCTTCAACGTTGGATTGGTGGGTGTTCAACTCTTGAAAGCATTGCAAACACTAAAGGGGATCCTTTAAGTAACGGATTCCTGGTTGATGGGAGAGTCAGACGTGCACCAATCCAATATTGAAGGACTAAATTAAAGGGAACCTGTCACCAGATTTTGGCCTTCTAAACTAAAACTAGCACCTTAAGCAGCCCCTGTACTGCTTTCTATAAAAGGTGCACGTTACCCCCTGACCCTGCCTGTAGACCCCAAAAATACCTTTACAAAAAATCTCCCGCCCTGTATGTAAATTGTCCAATGGGCGTCCTAATCTGCGCCTCCTTTCGCCCTCCTCCTGTGTTGACACCTCAGACGCCATCCATGTAGGTGGCAAAATCTCGCGCCTGCGCAGACATATTCCCGGTTCGCACAGGCCCTATTACGAGAAGAGCCGAAAACATAGGTGCGCCTGAGCGAACCAGCGAGTTCTCTGCGCAGGCTTGAGACTTTGCCCGGCGATGTGGATGACGTCACCCTCTTCATCCGCATCGCTGGGCAAAATCTTGCGCCTGCGAAGAGAACTCACCGGTTCCCGCAGGCGCACCTATGTTTTTGGCTCTGCCGACAAAGTGCGCCTGCGCGAGTCGGGAATAAGGACATTTTGCCCACCTACGTCCCAGGCGTCATCCACGTAAATCAGCACATGAGGCGCGGATTAGGACGCCCATTGGACTGGACAATTTACATACAGGGCGGGAGATTTTATGAAGGTATTTTTGGGGTCTACAGTGGGGTGGGTCAGGGGGTAACTTGCACCTTTATAGAATGCAGCACAGGCGCTGCTAGTTTTAGTTTAGAAGGCCAAACTCTGGCGACAGGTTCCCTTCAAAAATAGGCAAATCAGTCCTAAAGAAACAGGTGACCCCAACAACAACAACGTCAACGTTCAGGTCACTCAAAAACCAACGCAGCAATCATGGACTATTAGTCTTTACTGGATCCAGCCCCAAGACTGAATTTTTGCAGAATGCAAGTCTATGCCTCATAACATTTGGCCAATTTCACTTTTTCTTGACACATTTTAGAAGCAGTTTTCCGTCTCGTTCCTCCACGTGCAACCCCATACGTTCTAGCATTGAGGTGTCGGCCAGGCCTTGGCGCTCCATACTAGCGATCTGCTCCTGGTTCTTCTCGTTGTGTTCTGTAAGGTTCCTGATGGCATAAACGGCCCACTGGTTGAGAACTGAGGTTCAGAGAGTTGAGGAGCATACGAATAGTTGAGATTAATACAATCAGCTATGGAAGCAACCACCAGACATGCAAGCACATGAAGAACATACCGGCCATATGGAGATATTCGGACTGAAGTTTACCATGCCTACCTTGTGCTTTAGCTCGAGGACCTTACCTTGGACCAATGTATCCACTTTTCGATCTATACATGAAGGATCTTGTCCGGGAACCTCCATAAAACATCTCTCAAAGCAAAAGCAAAAATGTAATCATAGAATGGTAGAATTGGAACGGACCTCAAGGGCCATCGGGTCCAACCCCCTGCGAGTGCAGGTTTGACTGCTTCATCTGTGACTTTTGGGTTTTGTCACAGCGTTTATTTTTTTATTTAAAAGGTAATGTGTCATCAAATTTTTGCTATGTAATTGGAGAGCAGCGTAATATAGGGGCCGAGACCCTGATTCCAGCGATGTATCACTTGCTGGTCTATGTGCTGTTAGTTTGATACAATCGCAGTTCACGCTGTTATAGATCTAGCAGAACACGGAATGTTGACACTTGTATAACCCCGCCCACTCCACTGATTTGTACAGTGTACACAGAAAGCAGCCAATCACTGGTGGGGGTGGAGTTAAGCATAGCAGGAAGACTACATGGCACGAAACGCCTAGTCCGGTAGTGATAATCTCCTGCTGATTAAACACAGATTACATTGAAACAGTAACACACACACCTATTAAGTGACACATCCTTAGAATCAGTGTATCTGCCCCTACATAATACTGCTCTCAGATTACGTAGCAAAGCCTGCTGACGAATTTCCTTTAAGTGTATGGAAAATATGGAATGAATTGGTGAACTGAGGGTCACATTATCCTCATAATTGAGATACTCAGAGATAAGAGTCATATTTATTGGCATTTATGGCAGATACCCCATGAATACATAGCCACGGATTGCATTGATCATGACAGAAAAGAGGGTTGGCTTAGCTACTGAAATGAGCCAGTCAGCCAGCCCTTTCCACACACAATACTGTTGAATTACCAATACAGAAAAGGGTTTTTTGATTATGCACTGAACAACCCTAACATTGAGCGATCAAACCTGAGCTGAAGTAGTGTCACGATAGGTAAGGGGAAGTAAAAAGCTAATGGCGAAAGGGAAGAAAAACCCTGTGTCTTGGGAAGAGGGAGATGGTGACTCCTGACCAAGCCTATCGCTGGACCCTGGCTTCCCTCACCAGCATAGATAGGTTCCACACCTATGCGCCGAGCAGGATATCTGACCCTGGCTGACCCAGAAATAGGCCCTAGGTAGGAAACAGATGGGATGAGCACTTAGTCATCCCCACTAAGATCTAAAGAAGGCACAGGGATATCAAACAGGGGAAAGTGAACAAACATCTTATCTCCAGATGACTCCGGGCTGAGAGCTGAAGAAGTGTCACGATAGGTAAGGGGAAGTACCAAGCTAATAGCGAAAGGGAAGAGAAACCCTGTGCCTTGGGAAGGGTGAGATGGTGACCTCTGACCAAGCCTATTGCTGGGTCCTGGCTTCCCTCACCAGCATGGATAGGTGCGGAAAATATGCGCCGAGCATGATAACTGACCCTGGCTGACCCTGATGTAGGCCCTAGCTAGGGAACGGATGGGATGAGCCCTTAGTCAACCCCACTAAGCTCTAAAGAAGACACAGGGATATCAAACAGGGGAAAGTGAATGAACAACTTATCTGCAGATGACTCAGGGAAAGAAATGAAACGACCACAAAGATTCTCTAGATGTATACAAGCCAACTGCTTGCACTGAAGACTAGTGATGAGCGAGTACCAAAAAGCTCGGGTGCTCGAGGCTCGGGCCGAGCATCCCAAGATACTCGTGTACTCGGCCCGAGCACCGAGCCCAATGTTATCCTATGGGAGACCCGAGTATTTTTCTGAAATGACCCCCGGCAGCATGTAGAAACCCTAAAAATGTCACAAAAGTCTCAGAAGAGTGCTCAAATGACATGGCAACAGCATGGGGAAGACCCCTTGAAGCATTTATCCCTCAAAAGTCACAGCTGTGAACAATTTTGTCCGAATTTTACGCCATTTTTTACGGACTCACCAGAAAACCTTCCAAAATGACACCAAAATGAATTTTCATGGCGGAAATGTTAAGGGCACATACCCAATAGTGAGATAGAGCTGGTGTATGTTACTTTTTGAGATTAATACATGAAAGATTTTACGTAAAACATTGTGTGGCACTTCGATGTACAAAACGCACGTTTTGTGCTTTTTACTAGCGATGGCGGTCATTTTTTTTTTCATTCTATCTCCCGTTGGTCGGTCTCGCTCTGTCGGTCTCTCTCTGTCTTGTCTGTCCCCCTCTCACAGTCTGTCGGTCATTCTCCCCCCTCTCTCTTACTTACCGTTCCCCGATCACTGCCGCGGCGCTGCACAGCTGTTCACTAAACTCCGGCGGCTTGTCCTCTTTTGAAAAAGCCGTCCGCTCATTAAACAATCTCGTATTCCCTGCTTTCCTGCGCCTATGATTGGTTGCAGTGAGACACGCCCCCACACTGAGTGATAGGTGTCTCACTGCACCCAATCACAGCAGCCGGTGGGCGTGTCTATACTGTGCAGTGAATTAAATAATTAAAAAAAACGGCGTGCGGTTCCCCCCAATTTTAATACCAGCCAGATAAAGCCATACGGCTGAAGGCTGGTATTCTCAGGATGGGGAGCTCCACGTTATGGGGAGCCCCCCAGCCTAACAATATCAGTCAGCAGCCGCCCAGAATTGCCGCATACATTAGATGCGACAGTTCTGGGACTGTACCCGGCTCTTCCCGATTTGCCCTGGTGCGTTGGCAAATCGGGGTAATAAGGAGTTATTGGCAGCCCATAGCTGCCACTAAATCCTAGATTAATCATGTCAGGCGTCTCCCCGAGATTCCTTCCATGATTAATCTGTAAGTTACAGTAAATAAACACACACCTGAAAAATCCTTTATTAGAAATAAAAAACACTAACAAAGTCCCTCATCACCAATTTATTAACCCCGACAAACCCTCCATGTCCGGCGTAATCCACGGACCTCCAGCGTTGCATCCAGCTCTGCTGCATGAAGGTGACAGGAGCTGCAGAATACACCGCCGCTCCTGTCAGCTTCACACAGCAACGCCGGTTTTTTAAAATTATTTATTTTACTGCATAGTATAGACACGCCCACCGGCTGCTGTGATTGGGTGCAGTGAGACACCTGTCACTCAGCGTGGCGGCGTGTCTCACTGCAACCAATCATAGGCGCCTGTGGGCGGGGAAAGCAGGGAATATGAGATGGCTGTGTGCAGAGCACAGCGCGCCCGCCGGTATAAAGGCTCGGTCACGCTGTGCGGGCCGGCCAATCACTGCAATTCCACAACTAACAGGGCTGTGGCATTGCAGTGGTCTGCCAGCCAATCCCTGCATGAGGGCTGGCTCTCAAAAGAGCGCCAACATGCAGGGATGAAGACCACGAGTACAGCACGAGTATCGCGAGATTACTCGATACCCGCCGAGTAGCCCGAGTACAGTGATACTCGTGCGAGTACTGAGTAGTGACAAGCATACTCTCTCATCACTACTGAAGACTTGTTAAATGTATAAGAGCTATCACCAGCACCGAGTAATTGGAAGTGAAGGTATATAAAGACACCAAGTGTTGATGAAAAGCAGCTGAAATGGTGAGGAACTCCACAAGGTCCTAAAGGGAAAGGGATGAAAACCAAGTAGAAATAATAGAAAGGTCTGTGACTTTCTATAGCTGGACACCACAGGACTGTGTCACCTGTGACATGAAGATTCCTTAAAACCTAATTACACATACATCTAAAAACAATTTTTCACAAGTGGACCACCCCTTTAAGTGTGACGACCAAGTGGTGTCATTTGTCCCATCTGCCCACAAGAGGTTTCTGGTACTGAAGACCACTTTTTATGTATCGGGTCAACTCCATTTTGACTTTTGTTTTCAAGGTGAGACTCCATCAAGATAAAGAAACTGTTTAGGCTATGTGCGCACGTTGCGGTTTTTCTTGCGTTTTGGTCGCGTTTTAAACTGCACTGTGTTAATGACAAACTGGATGCTTTTGCTTCTCCAGCAAAGTCTATGAGAAATCAGAATTTCCATGCGCACGTTGCAGTATTTTTGCACCCACTCAATAGGCTTATACATATTCACTGCTTCCCCATCTGTGATTGGTTGCCATCAGACCCACCCACACACTGAGTGACAGCTGTCTGACTGCAACCAATCACAGCCGCCGGTGGACAGGTCTATATCGTAAAAAAAAAAAAAATAATTTAACAAAACGGCGTGCAGTCCCCCCCCCCCCCCTCCCAATTTTGATACCCAGCCAAGATAAAGCCTCACAGCTGAGGGCTGGTATTCTCAGGCTGGGGAGACCCACATTATTGGGAGCCCCCAGCCTAAAATATCAGCCAGCAGCCACCTGGAATTGCCGCATCCATTAGATGCAACAGGCCTGGGACTTTACCCAGCTCATCCCGATTGCCTTGGTGCGGTGGCAACCGGAGTAATATGGAATTAATGGCAGCCCATAGCTGCCACTTAGTCCTAGATTAGTTATAGCAGGCATCTATGAGACCCCCCATTACTAATCTGTAAGTGAAAGTAAATAACAACAAGCAGCCAAAAAATCCTTTATTTGAAATAAAATAACAAGCACTCTCTTTCTCCACTTTATTAACCCCCCAAACACCCAGGTCCGAAGTAATCCACATGAGGTTCCACGGCGATTAAGCTCTGCTACATCTCTGTCCTGTCACAGTGAGTCATAGAACATGACTGCCAGCTGTGAGTGTAGACAGAGCCGCGATCAGAATGAACTCGAGTGAACCCCTGGCATCACAGCTGTGGGCCCTGTAGTACGGCGTGTGTCGCAGCAGTGATGTCACAGGTTCACCGCTGTGAGGTTCAGGCCATGACTGAAGTGAGCCGCGCCACCAGTGGTGATGTCACTCAGGTGAGTCCTCCACCTGAGGCTCACTTCAGTCGCGGTCTGATGCGGTCACAAGTGGAGGACTCCAGCTGTGACCTGAAATCACTTGAGTGACAGCACCGCTGATCGCGTGGATCACTTCAGTCACTCGGGTGATTTGCTGTCACAGGTGGAAGACTCCAGCTATGGCTGCAGCTAATCTGAGTAACGTCACCACTGATAGCACAACTCCCTTCAGTTGCTGCATGGAGCTAACAGGGCAGTTTGGGGGGTTAATAAAGTGGTGAAAGAGGGGGCTTTTTTTGTTTTTTTATTTCAAATAAAGGATTTTTTGGGAGTTTGCGGTTATTTACTTTCACTTACAGATTAGTGATGGGGGTGTCTCATATATGCCTGCCATCACTAAGCTAGGGCTTAGTAGCAGCTATGGGCTGTTATTAACCCCTTATTACCCCGATTGCCGCCGCCCCAAGGCAACAGTAAGAGCTGGACCCAACGCCAGAATTGGTGCATCTTATGGATGAGCCACTTCTGGGGCGGCTGTGGGCTGCTATTGTTAGGCTGGGGAGGGCCAAATATTGATGATAATATCAGCCCCCAGTTGTCTGCTGTATCTTGGCTGGTTTTAGAAAGATTAGGGGGACCCCACGTCACTTTTTTTTTTTTTTTTTAATCAAATAATTAAAAAAAAAGCGTGGGATCCCCTCTATTTTTGATAACCAGCCAAGGTTCCTGTGCTGGATATGAAAAATGGGGTGGGGCCCCACATCATTTTTTTTACCCCCCAAAATTAAAAGAACTGGCCAAGCTAGCTATCACTCTATTAATCTATTCTATCCATTCTTTCTATTCATTCTTATATTCTCCTACCATGTTTTTTCTTTCTCCTTCAAAAAAACAAAAACGTATGCATTTTTACCGCTTTTTTTTTTAGTCAAACTCAGCGTTTACAGTTGTCAAAGTCCGCCAGAGGGTGCAATTTTTTTTGTCAAACCAAGAACGCAGCGTGCGGATATACCCTTAGACAAATGTAAGTAACAAAAAGTTGCCAATTTTTGATTACTTAATTTGTACTCAGCTACTTGTACAATGGAAAATAAGGTTAACTCACAATTTTGGAATTTGCCGCCCCCCCCCTTCTTGAATGGGAAAAATCACTAGGAGAGAGTATTGTAAAATTATTTTCCATCATCATGTTAAAAGATATATATATACAAAGCCTAAGGGGTAAGAGAAAAAAAAAAAAAAAAAAAAGCAATAATGTATAATTAAAATTTCAACCATTTTTTCTCTGAATGCGAACAAACAGCGACGTGTTGAAACAATGCGACCCGGGTTGAGCCTGGGCCGCGTTGCTATCGGAGGTGCCGTGTTTTGGTTGCTGCGAAAAGTTTAGAATTGTTAAGGGATTAAATGTTTATAAAAATGAAAGAGTTGTCTGCATTCTCGGCTCATTAAGCTTTCAACGACTTGACAGCTCCCCTGACTCATCCGTATCTCCGCACATGGCCGATAAATCCCAAAAGGCTTATAAAACCCAAGTAATCCCCAGATTTGTTATCAATAAAACGATTATCTGTGGAGGTCGGTTTACGTAGTTTTGTTTAAAAAAAATAAATAAATAATAAAAAAAAATAATAAAATTCATAGCTAAAGGCTAATAGTTTTGGAGAAGTTGTGGAATTTACGTAATATCTTGAAATACTTGATGATGGATTCGGGCATTTGCTTTATCCAAGTCGAAATGGTTGGACCATCTGGTCCCTAAAACTGGACAATAAGTGGCCAGAAGAAGAAAGACTGTCCAAAATCCTTAGTAAATGCCCATTCAGGCCGATAAGAGGTCATAAGAAGACCCGTTCCCGATCATCGGCTGATGTAAACATTCTACTGGTCAGCCGGTGAACACGCGGCATTCATGTAGACCAGTGGTCCCCAACCTTTCAAACCGTGAGAGCCACATTCATCTTCAAGACAGTCACAAGCCACATCCACCTCCCACCTCCCTTACAGTAGTGACAGCCAGAGCCCCCATTACCGGTGTAATGACAGCCAAAGCTTTTCAACAGAAATCACAGACAGTATACCAAGATCCAGGTCTACCAAGGTCTGGAGACCTGCTCTTCATAGCTGTTTGCTTGACTTGGTACTTATGCAAAAAGCTGAAAGACTGCTGCAAGCCACATATCATAGGCCCCCGAGCCACATGTGCCTCCCAAGCTACAGGTTGGGGACCACTGATGTAGATCATCAAATCAAGTAAACAAGGGATGTGCTGCATGCTGTATAAATCCCGAAACAACGATCCTTTTAACGAAAAAACCCTCAGTCAATAACATCCACAAGCTTGCATTTACTGTATACCTCTGCCACTGCTGGAGCCTGAGCTGGTGCTGGCTCCTCCAGAAAGGCGTCGTGGGCCACAAGCTTCTTCCCTCGAGTCGACCACCTCGGTGTCTCTTCTTACTGCCATCTGTCCACCCCACCCCCTGTAGATGGGAACCAGGGGGTGGGGGTCTGGGGCTCCATGGTGTCCTCCAGGCACACTGCCTCTCCCCTGGCAGCAGAACGAGTGTGGTCCTGGAACACTGGGAGATCCTACAAAACAACCTTACTCCTGGCTGACCAGCAACACACTGCCAAACTGCTCCCCTAACCTATTAACGAGTTGACTCCTATGAATTGGTGGAAACCCGTTTGCCCGGTCAGGGCTCCAGTAATGGTACAACACATTTTGAAGACTATAAACAAAAATAGTGCTGCCCAAATTTGGATGTAAAGTAAAAAGATTTAGCAACGCGCTTCAGAGCTGGACAAGCTCCTTCGTCAGGCATATGTTACGCAACGCATTTTGTCCATCTCTTATTTCAAAACAGGTTGGAGTAGTGTGGCCAATGGTCTGGTCTCCATATTAAACCTTTGAGGATCGATTTTTACTACATTGATGCCCAAATACAAAGGACGAGCTTCTGTAGACTGGTACCCAACAGATTCTTCTATATTTCGACAACCACGTCCCTTGTAATGCACAAGGTGTTATTGGTGGCACCTTTGGCCAGTGTTGGCTAATGAGTCTAATCGTTTAGAACAAAGCAGTCAAACCATTAAAGGGATTATGCCCTTTCCCCAAAAAAAAATAAAATAAATCTGGTTTCCGGGCACATTTTGGTATAAAGAAATTGCACAAATTGTCCCAGTTTCCAGGACCGAGACTCCCGATGTTGCTACTGTCCGGCATTGGCTGCGGAGTTGAGGTCACGTTGACATCCAATCAGTGAAATCAGTGGCACTAGACACGATATTCCCTCTGCTTGGGTAGAGCCGCCGCACCCACCAAAAGGCGTCCGCGTTAAGGCAGGTGCCAATGCTGACGAGTGGTGGAGACTTGGCACTGGACCTGGGGATCAAAACTTCTGAAAGGCGTCAACCCCTTTATTATGCGATATGAAGAGTGTTCCTGGCCAAATTATCACTAGGGAAGTGCCAATCATAACATATTCTTTAACAGCGCAGCCATATGGTATATAAAGATTGAACCTGGATCCTGATGAAAGCCTCATAAGTGGTCAGCCATGTTATAAAGAAGGATGGCTAGAGATGGGCGGACCCGTTGACGTTCGGTGGATTCATCCGGACGTTATTTAAAGTTGGGTTTCGGTGTGGACTTCAACCCCAATTAAGTCACTAATTGAGAAGTTCGGGTCTGCGCCTACATGCATTCAAACATAAATAGAATAATTCCAGGGGGCGGGTCGGCGGGATTTTTCCATATTTTTTTTTGTTTGGTGCCTACTACATCCGATCATGCTGTTGTTACTCCCAGTGCAAGCCGATCAAACACTGCAAGCGGCTCGCACCGGGCAGAGCAGAGTGCAGTGATGCTCACACGAGTGGTTTGCATACGTAAAGCACCCGAACTCTGATGTTTTTTGAGGGGAAAGGGGGGGGGGGGGGGTTGTGTTTGGTATGAGCACCGAACCTCAGGTTCGCTCATCTCTAGCCCTGGCTAAATTATCAGTAGGGAAAGGTCGTATATAACCTATTCTTTAATAGGGCAGCCATATGGTATAAAAGGTTGAACCTGGATCCTGGTAAACGCCTCATAAATGGTCAGCCATGTCATAAAGTAGCAATTTCTTGGAATGATGGCAGATTCTATATAGAAATGAGCGGATCTCTGGAGGTTTGTTTCGCCGGCAGCAAATGAGCCGAGCCTCCACTGATTCGAGCTTGACCTGAATCCCGGTGGAAGTCACTGATTGGCAGTTTGAGTCTCCACCGACATACAGCCAGCCATACATAAATATATCACTTCTGGAGGAGGGAGGGCGGGCTTTTTCCAAAACCTTTGGGGTTGCACACCACATCTAATCGTGCTGATGTTACCACGAGTGCTAGCCATTCAAGCACCAAGTGTACTTGAGCACAGCGTTGCTCGCGCAAGTGAAATTCGCACATAAAGCTTCCGAACCTTTAATGTTGGTGTTCGGTTCAAAAACTGAACCTCAAGTTTGCTCATCTCAAATCCTATATACATGGCATCATGATAGGTGGCAAAGAACCCCTGAGGAAGCTGTAAAGGAAACCAGATCGGTGGTCGCCCATCCATGAATCTACTGGTGGTAGAGGATGACCCAACAATGACTGGGAATTTTCTGATTTTAGGGAAATTCCCTTCCCCTAATAAAGGTTTCAATCAAACGAAAGAGGGGGTGGTGAGGGTATAAGTGAGGCTTTCTCTTTAAGTTTTTGGTTTCCTTGGAGCTGCAACATAAATTTGATCTACATAGTGGAAGAACAAAGATCTAAAAATACAGAGCTACAGCCCGAAACTTTTTCCTCTCCCTCTAATTATTTTGTCTATTTATTTTGTTATTGTTGGAGAAAGCTTCTTTTTAAAAATGAGTATTTTCCTCGCTCGCGCTCCGAGCCTCCTGTTATTGTGTGGTATACGGACTCCCAAGGTTTCCTATAAAATGGTACATTGTGTGATCTGTCCCCTCGCATTGGCTGGATGATGTGGTTACAGGCCTTGTTTTTACAGCTTCCTCTAACAGACACTTAAAGGGACACGGATCTAAAACTAAAAGCTAAATGCTACTACTGTATATAGATACATAAAGAAATGTACATTCTGCATTTAAAAAGCTGAGGTTTATGTGCGGAATATAAAATTCAGATCCTTTACGTAGTATTATAGCAGAGGACGTCAGCCATCTAAGCCTTTTTTTTCCGGTTGGAAATAAGGAAGGAGTACCATGCTGAAAAGCGCCGCAAAAAAAGTAAGTAGCATCCATCACGCTGGAGGTCTTGATCTAATGATGTACTGGTATGGACGGTCATTCAAAAATATTGTAATACCACATTTCGCCTGTAGTGGCCACTCGACAATAAAATGCAGCCTGGCCTGGAGTTCAGCAGCCGATCACCAACCCGACATCAATATAGAAAGGTGGTGTGTGTGTGTGTCACGATGACTATGGGATAGCAGGGAACCGGGGTTCCTAAGCTGTCCCTCAAGCGAGGGGCCCTATGCTGTTCCTAAACTCAGGGATACTCCTGATGGTGGAGAGGTCCGAGTCTCCTTCCTGGCCCTTACATAGTACATAGGTTGAAAAAAAGACCTAGGTCCTTCTAGGTCTAGGCCTGATCTGATTCCCACTCCCCTCATGGAGGGACAAAAGAGGAGTGTGATGAAACCCACAGATAAAGACAGACAAAGGAAAACCAAAACTCTGTCACACAGCACGCACACATAAAAGGTAAAGATGATAAGAGGTTCAGGAGGAAAAAAAAAAAAGCAAGAGCAGGAAGGAAGCTACAAAACAACAGGGGTAAACTGCACAACTGCACCAAGCAATAACCACAGCTTTCACCAGTAAGCCTGGGACACAACACTTCACAGACCAACAAAGAATAAACTATAGCTGGCATGGGTGGAAGGTTTCAACCAGCATAAATAGGAGGGAAGCAGATGTGAGATGCCTCCCTACAAATGCCCAAAGGAGCAAGCAGACCAGCAGAGATTAACTTTTGCTAGCCTATGAATCAGCACACAGCAGGTCGACGCCCAAGTCTGCCTGTGTTGAGCTAAGACACCAGAGAAACCAATCGGTGTGGAGTCTCAGAATCTGCAATCTGAACAGTGCCCAAAGCCGCCATGACAGGTGGCGAAGTTTGTACAAAACTCTGTGCAATATTATGGTTGAACGAAAAATATTTTCAAATATATTAGGATAAATCAGTAAGAGAAGGGTTTCATATTTCAGATCATTATCTATGAGCTGGAGGGAAAAGCTACAGAGCAGATATATCCTTCTGTAGGTACTAGGCATCCCTAAATTTGTCTTACCTTCCTCATGTTGTCTTATTTTGGTAGCGAGACTAGCGTCTCACTGGCCTTCACTAATCACAGTTAGTTCAGGGCAAGCAAGGGCCTAAGCACCTGATCGGTGTACAAGTGGAAAGGACCTGTCTAGCGGACATTAGGGAGTACAGGGATCAGCCTCAGTTGAGTGTTAGGAAGTGATCCCACTCCCCTCTCCCTTGGACCTAGGCCTTCCATTGTATCGTGTCCTTGGTGTACCGCTGCTCTCCGGGGATCCTCCCCTCCCATGGCGTGATATTACCCTGGTGATCCTGCTGTGTTGCCCCGCTTGCTTCTTGGCTTGACACCTGTAGTCACATGGCAAAATCAAGGCTTGATTAATATATAGAGGCCATGATGCTAGTGTGCCTCAAATGGAACAATGCCTTACATTATTCCTAGTATAGAGCTCTGCCCCCACTCCTCAAACCTCCCTATGCTGGCTATAGCTCATTCCTATGCTTTCCTTGTTTTATTGTAGTAACGAGTGGGGGTAAAGCATAACCCCACCAAATCTAGAAGTCAGGTTTCCCCCGCTCTCCTCACACTTCCCTATACCGGCTATAGCTCATTTATATGCTGGCTATGTTGAAGGACCTCATCGCTGCATAGCAGTGGTGTCGTTACTTTTGCAGCTTCGAAGTTTCCTACAGAAGAATCCAAGGAGTGCTTTTTGTTGGGTCTTTCACCACCCATTTCTTACCTTCCTCATGTAGTTTTATTGTAGTAGCGAGTGGGGGTAAAGCATAACCCCACCAAATCTAGAAGTCAGGATCTCCCTATGCCGGCTATAGCTCATTCCTATGCGGACCATGTTGAAGGAGCTCATTGCTGCATAGCAGTGGTGTCGTTACTTTTGCAGCTACGAAGTTTCCTATGGAACTTACCAAGTAGTGCTTTTTATTGTGTCTTTCACCACCCATTTGTTACCTTCCTCATGTTTTATTGTAGTAGCGAGTGGGGGTAAAGCATAACCCCACCAAATCTAGAAGTCAGGTAAACCCTCCCCCTCTCCTCACACCTCCCTATACCGGCTATAGCTCATTCATATGCTGGCTATGTTGAAGGAGCTCATCGCTGCATAGCAGTGATATCGTTACTTTTGCAGCTTCGAAGTTTCCTACAGAAGAATCCAAGGAGTGCTTTTTGTTCTTTCACCACCCACTTCTTACCTTCCTCATGTTAATTGTAGTTGCGAGTAGAAGTAAAGCATAACCCCACTAAATCTAGAAGTCTGGTTTCCCCCCCTCTCCTCATACTTCCCTATGCCTGCTATAGCTCATTCCTATGCTGGCTATGTTGAAAGAGCTCGCCGTTGCATAGCAGTGGTGTCTACCCCCTTCTCCTCACACCTCCCTATGCGGGCTATAGCTCATTCCTATGCTGACCATGTTGAAGGAGCTCATCGCTACATAGCAGTGGTGTCTCCCCCACCCCCCCCTCTCCTCACACACACCTCCCTATGCCGGCTATAGCTCATTCGTATGCTGACCATGTTGAAGGGGCTCGTCGCTGCATAGCAATAGCAATGGTGTCTCCCCCTCTTCCCTCTCCTCACACCTCCCTATGCAGGCTATAGCTCATTCCTATGCTGACCATGCAGAAGGAGCTCATCGCTGCATAGCAGTGGTGTCTCCCCCACCCCCCTCTCCTCACACCTCCCTATGCCGGCTATAGCTCATTCCTATGCTGGCCATGTTGAAGGGGCTCGTCGCTGCATAGCAATAGCAATGGTGTCTCCTCCTCTTCCCTCTCCTCACACCTCCCTATGCAGGCTATAGCTCATTCCTATGCTGACCATGCAGAAGGAGCTCATCGCTGCATAGCAGTGGTGTCTCCCCCACCCCCCCTCTCCTCACACACACCTCCCTATGCCGGCTATAGTTCATTCCTATGCTGACCATGTAAAAGGAGCTCATTGTTGCATAGCTGTGGTGTCGTTACTTTTGCAGCGGTGAAGTTTCCTATGGAAGAATCCAAGGAGTTTTTTTTTGTTGCGTCTTTCACCACTCATTTGTCTTATTGTAGTAGCGAGACTAGTATCTGAGTTCAGGGCCAGCAAGGGCCTAGGGAAATAATCGGCGTACGGGGGGGAAGGGGGAAGGATCCGTCGTGTTCATTTAAAGATATTTCCAAGTATTGTTTCTTTTCCCGTAAAAGTTCCACACAAAATAACACAGTCTGCCCATTATATAACGAGGGGAAGTGCTCAACAGATCAACAAACCCACTTGGGTAAGTGATAATGGAGGATGAATGAGTCACAGGCGATGAGAAAACAGATCATGGAGGATAAATAGCTTTTCTTCTCCAACACCATCCACTCCTTGTATCTGAACACACATTTATAAGTCATTGTTGCCAGTGAAGGGGTTTTTTTTCTCGGCTATTGGCACACTTAACGCGGCTTTGGTCAATGAGTTGTGATTGAGAGGACACAGCCGGCACTCACCCTTTATAACTTGTGACTCTCCGCGAGCGAATGCGCTAGTGGAGAACAAATGGCTTGTACAGGGTTCTCACTGCCAGGAGATTTCCAGTTACTGAAGTCCCATAACAAGTGGATTACAACCAGTTTAGCCTCGATATTATACACTGGGCCGTATTCAAGTGCGGCTCTCCACATCACAAAGGGGTGAAAGCTTTTTTTTGTGCTGCTCGCCCCACTCTTATCTGTTTCACATGAAATAAAAGCTCGAAGGGATGAAAGTTTTTTTTTTTTTTTTTTTTTACGAATGGCTCCGTAACTAATACCTATCAACAATTCAAGGGGAACAATCTCTCATGGACACAAAAGAGACACAGTGAAGACCCCCGGCCGCCTATTCTGTGAGCTCTATGGAGAGGATCTCAGCAATATTAATGACTAGCTTAAAGGGAAATACAAAAAAAAAAAAAAAAAGGATCAATTTTACTCAAACGCACAATAAAAATACAAAAATAAAACAGTTATAGCAAAACCTAAAAAAAAAAAAACAAACAAAAAAACAAATAAAATGCAATTAAATAATAATAATAATACAGCTTTATTTCTATAGCGCCAGCATAATACGCAGCGCTTTACAATTCAGCAATTGCGAGAAGTACAAACTTATATTAGTGGGTTTTGTGTTCACTAACTTTGTGGAAGTTCCCCATCTTTGCAAGTTTTTTTGCATATGTGCAAATGAAAAAGCATACTCACAGCGAAACACCTACTACTGGTTCAACTTGTAAGCCCTAACGTGGAAAGTTACAGTAGCGGGTTTTGTGTTTACTAAGGCACCTTTTACACATCTAGCATTTCGTCAGATGCCGGACACGGCACGCATGTAGTACAGTAGATTCATTTAAAAAGGAAGCGCGACACCATGTGGACAAATTCGGTTGTGCATGAAGCACACAACCACATGGTGTCGCGCTTCCACTGTAAATGAATGATGATGTCTGAAACGGGCCTTACTCTGTGGAAGTACTCCATCTTTGCAAGTTTGTTTTGTGTGTGTGCAAATGAAGAAGCATATCCACAGCGAAACACATTCTGATAGTTCAAGTGGTCTCTTATGAAATGAGCCCTGTTGGGACCCCATAAGCATTATGTGAAAGTCAGCTGAACCCACCGACTTTACTGGCCATCTGATGTGTTATGGGAGCCTCCCGACTCTCCCAAAAAAGATGATGTCGTGTGTGTGTGTGTGTGTCTGTGTGTGTGTGAGCAAAAATGAAGAAGCATACCTACAGCGAAATACATACTAATGGTTCAGCTGGTCTCCTATGAAATGAGCCCTAACGTAAAAATTTGTAGTAGCGAGTTTTGTGTTTACTAACTTTGTGGAAGTTCCCCATTTTTGCAAGTTTTTTTTTGTATATGTGCAAATGAAGACTACCCACAGCGAAACACATACTAATGGTTCAACTTGTGAGTTCTGACGTGGAAACTTATAGTAGCGGGTTTTGTGTTTACTAACTCTTTGGAAGTTCTCCATCTTTGCAAGTTTTTGTGTGTGTGTGTATATATGTGTGCAAATGAAGAAGCATACCTACAGTGAAACACATGCTAAGGTCTCCTACGAAATGAACCCTAGCATAGAAACTTATAGTAGCGGGTTTTGAGTTCACTAACTCTTTGGAAGTTCTCCATCTTTGCAAGGTGTGTGTAGGTGTGTGTGTGTGTGTGTGTGTGTGTGTGTGTGTGTGTGTGTGTGTGTGTGTGTGTGTGTGTGTGTGTGTGCGCGCGCGCACACACAAATGAAGAAGCATACCTACAGCGAAACACATACTAATGGTTCAACTGATCTGCTATGAAATGAGCCCTACTGTAGAAGTTTATAGTAGTGGGTTTTGTGTTAGTCCCATGGCAAAACACAATGGTTCACCTGGTCTCCTATGTCCTATGAAACGAGCCCTACCGTAGAAATGCATAGTAGCGGGGGTTTTCTGTTCCGTAACTTTGTGGACGACCTCAATCTTTGAAAGTTTTTTTTGTGTGTGCAAATGAAGAAGCATACCAACAGCGAAACACATTAACGGTTTAACGGGTCTCTTATGAAATGAGCCCGAACGTAGAAACCTACAGCAGCGGGTTTTGTGTTCACTAACTTTGTTGAAATTCTCCATCTTTGCAAGTTTTCTTTGTATATGTGCAAATGAAGAAGCATAATCACAGAAAAATACATGTCAACTGGTCTCCTATGAAATGAGCCCTAACGTAGAAATTTATAGTAGCAAATTTTGGGTTTACTAACCTTGTGGAAATTCTCCAACTTTGCAAGTTTTTTTTTTGTATGTGTGCAACTGAAGGAGCATACCCACAGCGAAACACATACTAGTGCAAATGAAGATACATACCTATAGCGAAACACATTCTGATAGTCCTATGAAATGAGCCCTATTGGGACCCCATAAGCATTATGTGAAAGCCAGCTAAACCCACCGACTTCACTGACCATCTGATGTGTTATGGGAGCCTCCAGACTCTCCCAAAAAAGATGTCAGGGGAGAGAAGCCAATGCCCAAGGAGTCAGACATCGGCTTTCCTCTTGGACCCCATTGAAAACAAGAATGTTACCATTTCCCTGGATGATAGAGGACCACGGTATATGGCCGCAGTGATCATTCGCCATAGGTACCACTGTTCGGTGATGGGAGCCATGATGCTTGTAAGGATCAGTGCTTGACCATTTTTTTTTTTTTTTATTTTTTTTTTGTATCCTCAGCTTTTTATAAAACCCATTAATGAGCATCTTATTATAAACCAGAGATCAGATTATATCATGGTATATTACATTACTATGGAATATTTAATTCTAGGTTAGTAAAGCGATGGATCTTGTGCATTTTGGGCCGGCTATCATTTACAAGAATGTTTTGAGTAATGGGACGTAAAGGGTCACTGTAGTTTCCATAGACTTTGCATAAACCCATAGTATAAGCAAATATTAGAAATTTTGTAATATACCATATTAGAAAAGAAAAAAACCCCAAAACGTCTTGCTCCACTTAAGAGCCATTTCTCCTTCCACCATCTACTCTGAAAGACAAAATAGCACAATTCCTTTCTGTTTAAAGATGGACTGCCGGAACAGTGAGGTGTCAAGTTACAGCTAGTATTGTAACTAATGGATAAGGGAGGAGCATGGTGAGGAAACAAGCAGAGGCAGGGAGGAAACAAGCAGAGGCAGGGAGGAGCATGGTGAGGAAAAAAGCAGAGGCAGGGAGGAGCATGGTGAGGAAACAAGCAGAGGCAGGGAGGAGCATGGTGAGGAATCAAGCAGAGGCAGGGAGGAGCATGGTGAGGAAACAAGCAGAGGCAGGGTGGAGCATGGTGAGGAAACAAGCAGAGGCAGGGAGGAGCATGGTGAGGAAACAAGCAAAGGCAGGGAGGAGCAGGGTGAGGAAACAAGCAGAGGTAGGGAGGAGCATGGTGAGGAAACAAGCAGAGGCAGAGATGAGCATGCTGAGGAAACAAGCAGAGGCAGGGTGGAGCATGGTGAGAAAACAAGCAGAAGCAGAGAGGAGCATGGTGAGAAAACAAGCAGAGGCAGAGAGGAGCATGGTGAGGAAACAAGCAGAGGCAGAGAGGAGCATGGTGAGGAAACAAGCAGAGGCAGAGAGGAGCATGGTGAGGAAACAAGCAGAGGCAGGGAGGAGCATGCTGAGGAAACAAGCAGAGGCAGGGAGGAGCATGCTGAGGAAACAAGCAGAGGCAGGGAGGAGCATGCTGAGGAAACAAGCAGAGGTAGGGAGGAGCATGCTGAGGAAACAAGCAGAGGCAGGGAGGAGCATGCTGAGGAAACAAGCAGAGGTAGGGAGGAGCATGGTGAGGAAACAAGCAGAGGCAGGGAGGAGCATGGTGAGGAAACAAGCAGAGGCAGGGAGGAGCATGGTGAGGAAACAAGCAGAGGCAGGGAGGAGCATGCTGAGGAAACAAGCAGAGGCAGAGAGGAGAATGCTGAGGAAACAAGCAGAGGCAGAGAGGAGCATGGTGAGGAAACAAGCAGAGGCAGGGAGCAGCATGGTGAGGAAACAAGCAGAGGCAGAAAAAGGCAATTGGGAAGGTCATGAGCAGCTAAACTTAAGACAAAGCTGGATTTGCATCAACTAACCTTAGAAGAGCTGCATAATATACTCCTTGCTGATGCTACTAGTTCTGAGCATGTCACGGGTGACAGACAGTCGTGTTTTCAGGCCATAGAAGGTCACAGCGTTTGGCTGCATAACAAGAGCCCTTACTTTCCATTGTTCCTGCTGTCAGTATTCAGTGGTATAGCTAACTTTCCTGCTAGATTTATCCCTTCCCCTTTTAGACCCAGCTGGAGCTCGCCTTCCACCCACCTGCTGATCATCAATATTCTCTCTGTGCATATATACCCCTTCCTTTGGACTGGTGCTGGTTATATTCTTCTATTCAATCCCTGGGTACAAGCAGGTGGCTTGTACTCCTTTGTGGTATCGTTGCAAAAAGCTTTCCTGAACTTCTCCCTGAGTAATCTGTAGAAGATAAGTAGTTCATGCATTTTCCCCATGTGTCCCCATATAGGGGTTAGTGGGGTTGAGTAAGAGCACATTCCATCCGTTCCCTATTTAGGACCCAGCACTAGGGATATCTAGGGTCAGGTATCCGGCTCGGTGCATAGGTGCGGATCTATCTAGGATGGTGAGGCACCCCAGGAACCAGCACTAGGGATACCTACGGTCAGGTATCCGGCTCAGCGCAAAGGTGCAGAACCTATCTAGGGTGGTGAGATTCCCGAGGGACCAGCATGAGGGATACTTAGGGTCAGGTATCCGGCTCGGTGAAAAGGTACAGAACCTATCTAGGGTGGTGAGATACCCCATGGACCAGCATGAGGGATACTTAGGGTCAGGTATCCGGCTTGGCGCATAGCTGAGGAACCTATCTAGGATGTTGTGAGACCTCAGGGACCAGCAGTAGGTTTGGTCAGGGGTCATCTTCTCTTTCCCTAGACACAGGGTTTCTCTTCCCTTCCCTTTCGCCGTGCACTTGGTACTACCCCGTACCTAGAATGACAGAGCATGTGCTAAAATGGAAAAAAAAAAGCAAAAAGGAGACATCAAAAACAGCTACTCTCCACCCTCTAGCTCAGAGACAACTGAAAATTCGAGCTAGACCTTGTAGAGGAGAAAAATGCTGAAAAAATGCAGGATGCAAGTAACAATGGCCAAACTGGTGCTATTCTTCATACAGAAAAGAGCCTATATTGGAAAGTTACGTCTTAAAAAAGGGTAGGAAGCCAAAAAGAGGGATGGAGCCAACATGATCTCTCCTCTTCAGGGGCTCAAAACCAGCTGCCATGTTCTGCCATGGTAGGTACACCCTTGAGATGAGATGTTCTTCAGAGTTTCCAAAAATGATCTTCGTTGGACCAGGATAGTCCTACTCAGCAGTCATCTTCACGTCTTCACGCAGTACTCTTGTAAGGCTATGGAGGCCCAGGCGAGCACCATCTTTAGGCTGAAACCAAATCATTGGCTAAATCGGAACAAGAACAACAATAAAAGAAAAACCACAAACTTTTGTTCCTTTGCATTTAAAAAAAAAAAAAAAAAGTTCTCCACCACCAAAACAAGCCGATTTTGGGTCAGGCTGCACATTTATCATCACACAGAATCAGAAGATCCGCCTCGTTCAGTCTTATAATAAAGTCAATTTTGTGGATGAAAATGATGTTTAATGAATAGCTAAACCATTACTGTACGCTGTGGACTTCCAGCCCAGTTTGTGGTTCTGTTTGAAAGTCAATTGGTGGCCTCATAAAGGCTCGAGCGTAGGGTCGGCCACATCACACGCATACCGCGCATAATTGGCATTGAATCGTTTTTATGTTTTGGATCTATGTACGAGGCCAAAACAGAGACTGTGACTTAACAATACTTCGTACCGTACTGGAGAGACATCGAAATGTGTTCAACATGTGCCAACTGGAAAAAAAACAGGTGCTACAGGGCTATACGTTTTGGAGTCCTTTGGGACACAAGAAATGGTCAATCACTGAAGGCCATGTAACTGATAGAGGTCATGAATAGTCCTCTCCGAAAGCTTTCTTGATATCTGTACCCTGGCTTCAGAAGAATACCACCATTATGGGGTCTCTTCCACCTATAGTTCCTAAATAGCCAGTAGGACACAAGAAATGGTCAATCACTGAAGGTTGATAGAGGTCATTAATAGTCTTCCCCGAAAGCTTTCCTGGCTTCAGAAGAATGCCACTGTAGTGGGGTCTCTTCCACCTATAGTTCTCAATTGGACAGTAGAACACAAAAAATGGTCAAATCAATGATCTAGGTCATGAATGGTCTTCTCCAAAAAGGTATCTTTATTTTTGTACCCTGGCTTCAGAAGAATGCCACCATGATGGGGTCTCTTCCACCAATAGTTCTTAAATGGATAGGACACAAGAAATGGTCACTGAAGGCCATGTAACTGATAGAGGTCATGAATAGAATTCCCCGAAAGCTGTCTTGATATCTGTACCCTGGCTTTAGAAGAATGCCACCGTAGTGGGGTCTCTTCCACCTATAGTTTTTAAATGGACAGTAAGACATGAGAAATGGTGAAATCAATGATCTAGGTCATGAATGGTCTTCTCCCAAAAGGTATCTTTATATTTGTACCCTGGCTTCAGAAGAATGCCACCATGATGGGGTCTCTTTCACCTATAGTTCTTAAAATGGACAGTAGGACACAAGAAATGGTCAATGAAGGCCATGCATCTCCTCTAGGTAATGAATAGCCTTCTCCGAAAGGTTTCTTTATATCTGTACCCTGGCTTGAGAAGATTGCCACCATTATGGGGGTCTGTTCCACCTTTAGTTCTTAAAAGAATAGTGGGACACAAGAAATGGTCAAATCAATGAAGGCCATGTATCTGATGAAGGTCATAAATAGCCTTCTCCAAAAGGTTTCTTTATATCTGTACCCCGGCTTCAGAAGTTCTTTAGTTCTTAAAAAGGCCAGAGGTGCCAAGTTCAGGGAATCTGGTTAATTAATAAGTTAATATAATTAATAAGTTAATTGATATAATTTAATAAGGCACCCTTTGCCTTCTCTCCAACCTGTCCTGATCTCTTCCCGTCTACAACTGCTGACCAACTGCTGCCATGACTTTTCCTCTGCCCAATTAAGATTTATGTTTGCCAGCTTGGCATCATGCTTTGCAGTCATCCACTAAATGTAAACCCAGTCTATGGCTCACAGACCCTACGACTATGAACCTGCGCAAAACCCCTCACTATGGGGGGGGGGTAATCTTAAATTGCTCAAAATTTCCTTAGCCTCTGCTCCCTAGCTTCACTCCAAGCCAAATCCAGAAGAATCCAATGGGTCCATAACTGCAGTAGGTGAATTACACAAAGGCATATTTCCTGTCGTAAAGCTCACGGCCGGTGTAGGGGCAGCGAGGGGGATTAGTGGACCACATGGGGACCCAGAGTTACCCTTTAGTGGGTGGCGCTTAACTCGCAGGTCAGGGACCGGGACCATGGTAGCTGACCCCCAGGATAGGAGATTAACTCGGGAAGGGCTTAACTCCAAGGGCAGTGAGACTAACTCTGGTACGGACGCTGATGCAAACCGGTACAGGTGGAATGACCGAGGCAGACAAGTATGGTGGGCTCGGCAAAGACAGATAGACATGGGAAGGCAGACTCGGGTACAGGTGACTGACACAGGGATAACGAGACCTGACAACTAGCTAGACAGACAGGACACTGAGTAACTAGGAATGCTGCGCATGCACCTCCACTAATGGGAGGGTGCCTTAAATACACAGTGCCTCTCAGACATAGGCTGAGAGGCATTTCCAGGAAATGGCGCGCTGGCTCTTTAAGAGGAGGGTCAGTGAGCATACCTCTTCTAATGTTCTAAGCACATTCCCAGGGAGCCTGTGCGGCGTGCACAGACCCCGCGGGAGAAGGAAGCAGCAGCACACGTGGACGGCTGGGGAAGGACCTGACTCTGGCAGGGGCGATAAGTCGTCATCTCTCAAGGGACGCCGGCGCTACAACTATATAGTAGATATGGGCTCCATTAAGGGGATCTGCATTCATATTTGCAGAGGCTGCTGTAATTACAGGACTTTATTAACTAGCACGTTCCCTATAGGGAGACAAGCTCAAATTTCCAGGAGAGGTTTCATCGACACTGACAAGTAAAACGTGTTCTGAACTTTTGACTTTCAGGCTTCTTATCTCATCATCCACCTGAGATGACCTTCATTTTATAGACAATCATCTCGTCTATCTCATACATAAATTTGACCTGCAACTATTTAGTATGTGATTAGTTATGCAGAAAATTGTCAAACTGCATCATGTGAGGCCATGATAGTTGGAAGAATACGAAATGAAGTCCATCCATGCGTTCAAAATCCAAGAGATGGACGTCCAGGCAAAGTATCGGAGTCAACAAGTCCCTCATCACAAGGTCTATAAGTTCTGGTGCAACAAACCCGGCAGTGGAGGCGACTCGTATGCTTCATAATAGTGAGATCACAGATGTCCATCCAAGCACCGGGCGACGCACGTTACACAAGTCTGGAATGGTGGCCCGAAAAAAGGTGAAGAAGCCTCGACTTCAATATCGTTATAAGAAGCGTTGGCTTGAGCTTGCCAAAAACTAGGAAAAGTAGAAGATTGGAAACAGGTGATTAGGAGAGATGAGACGAAAGGCAATAGATGGCTCTGATACGTGCAAAGCGGTCAGGAAGAAACAAGGGAATAAGGCGTCAACAGATCGAGAAATTGAAGGAACGGTCAAGTTTGGTGGAGGAAGCCTGATGATATTGGAGTGTTTCACAGCCAAAGGTGTTGGATACTTGACCAGGATGGATGGTGGTCTCAATGTTGAGCTATATGTGAGTACTATCTTATAAGGAGAGTTACTTCATACACTCGAGTCCTATGGGTATGAAAAGGACGACAGTGTCCAGCAGGACAACGACCCGAAGCATATGCAGAGAGTGGCGAAGAAATGGTTCAATGACAATGTAGTAGAGGAGCTGGATTGTCCCCACAGTCCCCAAACCTCAACCCAATCCAACACTTGTGGGTGGAGGTGAAGATAAAGCTGTATAGATACCCAAGAGAGACGACCAGTATACATCAACACTGGGAACGTGTAGGAGAGACCTGGGGTCAGATTTCGGTAGAAACATGCTTGAACAAACAAACAGGGGAAACCAAAACTCGATCCCTCAGCACGCTCACACAGGAGTATTAGACAACAATTGATGAGGTGGAAAATAAGAGCAGGGAGAAATCAACAAGAAAACTCCACAACAACTACACGCATAAAGCGAGACAATCACCAGCAGGACAGCAAATGGAAGCTATAGTCGGCATGGGAAGACAGGCTCCTCTATCTTAAAAAGGTGGTGAGTGACTGTGATTGGTCTCCCACAACATGTGATCCAAGATGTAACAAGCAGGGTAGCAGAAATTATCTACTGCAAGCCTGATCCGTAAAGAGCACACAGCTGGACGACGCCTGAGCCTGTCTGTGTAACTCAGAAGCACCAAAAGGAAGCATAGGGAGAAGATTCAGACTCTGCAGTGTGAAATTGGTGGAGGAAGGTTGAACTAGATGGACCTAGGTCTTTTTTCAATCTATGTAACTGCATCAGATGCTGCCATGACACTCCGTGAGTTTAGAGCCAAACACCGCATGATAAGGCTGCTGTATTCTTTTGATTTGGACATTGCTTGCTTGAAACAGCGCAGAGGCTGCTGTAATTACAGTGCTTTATTACCTACCGAGTTCTTTCTAGAAACACACAACAAGTTTGAGTTTAACTGATTAGGTCTCATCTTTCTCCAGCAATGGGGCCAATATCAAAAGCGTTTACAGAGTGCTGCTGTATTATTTTGCTTGGACATTGCTTGGTTGAAACGGTGCAGATGCTGCTGTAATTACAAGACTATTCGCTACCAAGTTCTCTCTATAGCCTCTCACTCTAGAATGGGACCAGATATCAAAAGCGGTTACAGAGTGCTGCTGTATTCTTTTGTTTTGAACATTCCTGCCTTGTAACAGCGCAGAGGCTGCTGTAATTTCAAGACTATTAGCTACCTAGTTCTCTCCTTAGACACATAATTTTGAGTTTCCCTAATTAGGTCTCATCTTTCTCCAGCAAGAGGACCTGATGTGCGCCAATATCAAAAGCGTTTACAGAGTGCTGCTGTATTCTTTTGCCCGGACATTGCTTGCTTGAAACGGTGCAGATGCTGCTGTAATTACAAGACTATTAGCTACGAAGTTCTCTTTATACATACACAACAATTTTCAGTTTCCCTGATTAGGTCTCTCTAACACTAGGAATGGGACCAGATATCAAAAGTGCTTACAGAGTGCGGCTGTAATCTTTTGCACATTGCTGCCTTGTAACAGCGCAGAGGCTGCTGTAATTACAAGACTATTAGCTACCAAGTTCTCTCTATAGCCTCTCTCTTCTAACTCTAGGAATGGGACCAGATATCAGAAGTGCTTACAGAGTGCTGCTGTATTCTTTTGTTTTGCACATTGCTGCCTTGTAACAGCGCAGAGGCTGCTGTAATTACAAGACTATTAGCTACCAAATTCTCTCTATAGCGTCTCTCTTCTAACTCTAGGAATGGGACCCGATATCAAAAGTGCTTACAGAGTGCGGCTGTATTCTTTTGCACATTGCTGCCTTGTAACAGCGCAGAGGCTGCTGTAATTACAAGACTATTAGCTACCAAGTTCTCTCTATAGCCTCTCTCTTCTAACTCTAGGAATGGGACCCGATATCAAAAGTGCTTACAGAGTGCGGCTGTATTCTTTTGCACATTGCTGCCTTGTAACAGCGCAGAGGCTGCTGTAATTACAAGACTATTAGCTACCAAATTCTCTCTATAGCGTCTCTCTTCTAACTCTAGGAATGGGACCCGATATCAAAAGTGCTTACAGAGTGCGGCTGTATTCTTTTGTTTTGCACATTGCTGCCTTGTAACAGCGCAGAGGCTGCTGTAATTACAAGACTATTAGCTACCAAATTCTCTCTATAGCGTCTCTCTTCTAACTCTAGGAATGGGACCCGATATCAAAAGTGCTTACAGAGTGCGGCTATATTCTTTTGTTTTGCACATTGCTGCCTTGTAACAGCGCAGAGGCTGCTGTAATTACAAGACTATTAGCTACCAAGTTCTCTCTATAGACACACAACCATTTTGAGTTTCCCTGATTAGGTCTCTCTTCTAACTCTAGGAATGGGACCAGATATCAGAAGCGCTTACAGAGTGCTGCTGTATTCTTTTGTTTTGCACATTGCTTCTTTGTAACAGCGCAGAGGCTGCTGTAATTACAAGACTATTAGCTACCAAGTTCTCTCTATAACCTCTCTCTTCTAACTCTAGGAATGGGACCAGATATCAGAAGTGCTTACAGAGTGCTGCTGTATTCTTTTGTTTTGCACATTGCTGCCTTGTAACAGCGCAGAGGCTGCTGTAATTACAAGACTATTAGCTACCAAATTCTCTCTATAGCCTCTCTCTTCTAACTCTAGGAATGGGACCCGATATCAAAAGTGCTTACAGAGTGCGGCTGTATTCTTTTGCACATTGCTGCCTTGTAACAGCGCAGAGGCTGCTGTAATTACAAGACTATTAGCTACCAAGTTCTCTCTATAGCCTCTCTCTTCTAACTCTAGGAATGGGACCAGATATCAGAAGTGCTTACAGAGTGCTGCTGTATTCTTTTGTTTTGCACATTGCTGCCTTGTAACAGCGCAGAGGCTGCTGTAATTACAAGACTATTAGCTACCAAATTCTCTCTATAGCCTCTCTCTTCTAACTCTAGGAATGGGACCCGATATCAAAAGTGCTTACAGAGTGCGGCTGTATTCTTTTGCACATTGCTGCCTTGTAACAGCGCAGAGGCTGCTGTAATTACAAGACTATTAGCTACCAAGTTCTCTCTATAGCCTCTCTCTTCTAACTCTAGGAATGGGACCCGATATCAAAAGTGCTTACAGAGTGCGGCTGTATTCTTTTGCACATTGCTGCCTTGTAACAGCGCAGAGGCTGCTGTAATTACAAGACTATTAGCTACCAAATTCTCTCTATAGCGTCTCTCTTCTAACTCTAGGAATGGGACCCGATATCAAAAGTGCTTACAGAGTGCGGCTGTATTCTTTTGTTTTGCACATTGCTGCCTTGTAACAGCGCAGAGGCTGCTGTAATTACAAGACTATTAGCTACCAAATTCTCTCTATAGCGTCTCTCTTCTAACTCTAGGAATGGGACCCGATATCAAAAGTGCTTACAGAGTGCGGCTATATTCTTTTGTTTTGCACATTGCTGCCTTGTAACAGCGCAGAGGCTGCTGTAATTACAAGACTATTAGCTACCAAGTTCTCTCTATAGAAACACAACCATTTTGAGTTTCCCTGATTAGGTCTCTCTTCTAACTCTAGGAATGGGACCAGATATCAGAAGCGCTTACAGAGTGCTGCTGTATTCTTTTGTTTGTACATTGCTTGCTTGAAACGGCGCAGAGGCTTCTGTAATTACAAGACTATTAGCTACGAAGTTCTCTTTATAGACACACAACAATTTTCAGTTTCCCTGATTAGGTCTCTCTTCTAACACTAGGAATGGGACCCGATATCAAAAGTGCTTACAGAGTGCTGCTGTATTCTTTTGTTTTGCACATTGCTGCCTTGTAACAGCGCAGAGGCTGCTGTAATTACAAGACTATTAGCTACCAAGTTCTCTCTATAGCCTCTCTCTTCTAACTCTAGGAATGGGACCCGATATCAAAAGTGCTTACAGAGTGCGGCTGTATTCTTTTGTTTTGCACATTGCTGCCTTGTAACAGCGCAGAGGCTGCTGTAATTACAGGTCTTTTAGCTAGCACGCTCCCTATACAGACACACAAGTTTATATTACCCTTGATTGGGTCTCTCAAACAGCTGGGAGAAAATTAAGGAATGCAGAAGTGTAAATCTCCCCCAATATAAGTCACCACAGTGGCACTTTGATTTTATGGTGGATCCCAACCTAAAAGTAAAGGCCCCTTCAAATAGCTCGGTGGTGGTCCCGGCAATCAGGAAATGTATAGCATATCCCAATTTTTATTTACAACCGTGCCAAATGCATTTCCAAACTTAAAAAGGTCCACTGCATAGGCAAAAAGTCAGAGATAATTAACCTATCGAGAGGCCAAAAAAAACCCCCGAATAAAATTGGCGTAAATAGGCTCCACGCACAGATGTGTGACGAGGGCCTCTAAGGTTAGTGCCAGGCAGGAGTTAATGAGCCGTCCTGCAGATGTTATCTTATTCTTGGTTGGACAATGTATGCTACATTTTTTTTTTACAGTGCGGTGACCTAAATGATATACATGAGGCCTCCGCACCGCTCTGATGTGGCGATGCGTATTGCTGTAGTGCACGCATCTGTGGTGACCAGACCACCTACCGGGAAGGCCAGAAGAACCTCTGTGTGGGCATCGCACATTCACATATCTATACATTGAATCATGCGAACAGCTCAACACCATCGTACCCGTACAGGCGCATTACCCAAACAGAAGGTCACGTCGTCTTCCAATTCCCACCACAAAGACCGCAACCACTCACCGGTCCCATCCAACGCTCGAAACACCTGCAAAAGCTCCTCTACTGAAACAAGGAGCCACCCTTACTAACAACTTCCTATCGTGTCGTCCCTCTGTTATCCTTCCTGGAAATATATATATTAGCCTTTCACATGTTGTGGGGGAAGCGGGGAGTCCCGGCACAGTCAACCATTGTCAGCACTAAATGGACAGCCTCCCCATGGTAGTATTAATTTTAGAGCAGCATTCCTTTCAATTCTGAGTGATGCTGCTCCTCTGTTATTCTTCCTGGAACTGTTGGAAGAAGTTGAAAGCTCGTCGATAACACTCAGATTATAAGCAAGGCATTCCGATCTGTTAAGAGTTAACCAAGGACTGATTGAACTTCTTAAAAAAAACTAAAAACAAAAACAAAAAAAAAAAAAAAACACAACAACAACGTTTTTTACTTTGTTGTCAGATCTGCAGGAGGAGTTATGGAGGAACAGCACCATGCCATATTTTTTATTTTTTTATGAAAAAATACGGCATTGTGCTGTTCCTCCATAGCTCCTCCTGCAAATCTATAGACAAAGTAGGAAGCTAGTTTTCCTTTTGTTAAATACAAAATACGGTATTGTGCTGTTCCTCCATAACTCCTCCTGCAAATCAACAAAGAAGCTGGATTTCCCTCTATTTTTGTATAAATGTGGCATTGTGCTGTTCCTCCATAACTCCTCCTGCAAATCAACAAAGAAGCTGGATTTCCCTCCTTTTTTGTATAAATACAGCATTCTGTTGTTCCTCCATAACTCCTCCTGCAAATTTATAAACATAGTAGGAAGCTAGTTTTACTTTTTTTTGTTATATAAATATGGCATTGTACTGTTCCTCCATAACTCCTCCTGCAAATCGGTCAACAAGGAAGCTGGATCTCCCTCCTTTTTTTGTATAAATGTGGCATTGTGTTGTTCCTCCATAACTCCTCCTGCAATTCTATAAACAAAGTAGGAAGCTAGTTTCACTTTTTTTTTTTTTATGAAAAAAGTAAAACTAGCTTCCTACTTTGTTTATAGATTTGCAGGAGGAGTTATGGAAGAACAACACAATGACACAAATTATATATATATATATATATATATATATATATATATATATATATATATATATATATATATATATATATATATATATATATATATATATATATATAAAAAAAAGGTAAATCCAGCTTCTTACGTTGTTGACCGATTTGCAGGCGTTATGGAGAAACAGGCCGTATTTGTAGAAGCAAAAAAAAAAAAAAAAAGTAATACTAGCTTTCTACTTTGTTTATAGATTTGCAGGAGGAGTTATGGAAGAACAACACAATGCCACATTTATACAAAAAAGGAGGGAATTCCAGCTTCTTTGTTGATAGATTTGCAGGAGGAGTTATGGAGGAACAGCACAATGCTGTATTTTTTATTTAACAAAAGGAAAACTAGCTTCCTATTTTGTTTATAGATTTACAGGAGGAGTTATGGAGGAACAGTACAATGCCACATGTATACAAAAAAAGGAGGGAAATCCAGCTTCTTTGTTGACAGATTTACAGGAGGAGTTATGAAGGAACAGTACAATGTCGTATTTTTTAAGTAAAACTATCTTCCTACTTTGTTTATAGATTTGCAGGAGGAGTTATGGAGGAACAGCACAATGGTGTATTTATATAACAAAACAAAAAAAAAAAAAAAAAAAAAAAGTAAAACTAGCCGCCTACTTTATTTATAGATTTGCAGGAGGAGTTATGGAGGAACACCACAATACTGTATTTATACAAAAATGCCGTATTTTTTTATTTAACAAAAGGAAAACTAGCTTCCTAATTTGTTTATAGACTTGCAGGAGGAGTTATGGAGGAACAGTACAATGCCACTTTTATACAAAAAAAAAAAGGAGGGAAATCCAGCTTTGTTGACAGATTTGAAGGAGTTATGGAGGAACAGTACAATGCCATATTTATATAACAAAAAAAAACAAAAAAAAAAACAAAAAAAACCCCCTAAAACTATCTTCCTACTTTTATAAATTTGCAGGAGGAGCTATAGAGGAATAACACAAAAGGTGTATTTATAAAAAAAAAAGAAAAAAAGGAGGGAAATCCAGCTTCTTTGTTGACAGATTTACAGGAGGAGTTATGAAGGAACAGTACAATGCCGTATTTTTTAAGTAAAACGATCTTCCTCCTTTGTTTATAGATTTGCAGGAGGAGTTATGGAGGAACAGCACAATGCTGTATTTATATAACAAAAAAAAATTAAGACATTTCAAAAATGAGGCTGGGAGCGATTTAAGCCATTAAAGAATAACCAAAACAACAAACAAACACCATTATTGTGATTCTAAAAATGTAATAAAACATTGAAAAAAAGACAAAAATTAAATAAAAAATAATACAAAAAGAGATTCTCTGTCTCGGAGCACGGCTTAGATTTTTCTGCTTGGCTCTGCAGTCTCCGTGCCAAAAAAGTAACTGGATTAGAAAAAAAAATAAAAAAAAATAAATAAATAAATAAAAATAAAATAAATACAGCGGGTCCTCATATTGTCTTTCCTGGCAGGGCAGGGAGACAGAATGCCATTGTTGTAAACCAGAGCAACTGGATTTTGGGTTTGCTTTAGCCATAGGTTTTCCTAAACCATAATTATACGGGCGGCTGCCAGAGAGGCAGAAGTATTTAGGAGCTATACCTCACAGCGGATTTTCGGGATTTTGCACAGAAATAAAAGAAACAGAGCCGGTATCAGGACGCGGGTTTGTATCCTCTGTATATCCGCACACGTCTGGTATGTAAACAGCGGGGCTTGATGACTGACCGCGGGAAATAAACAGCCAAAACCAGGGGCAGGTAATGCTCCAGCCGGTGCCGGATACTCTGACTATAGCCAAGAGAGTCGGAGGAGGACGAATATACAGAAGGAGGTCTAAAATATATATAAAAAAATGTCTTCCATCAAGAAACAGCGCCACCCTAGTCCTCAGGCGGGGTTTGGTACTGCAGGTTCTCCCTATTACGGGCAGTATCGTTAAAACGGTGGTCAAAATAGCTCTTGGATCCTATCTAACGCCATTTACTACTCTCCTCGGTGAGTTCGACGTGATCCTTCAGTCTTAGGCCGGCTTCTCACGTGCGAGTTTCTCGCAGTAGAGCAGTGTGAGAAAATCTCGCATTGGAATCGGACACATGTTAGTGAATGATTCAGCTCGCATTGGCGATTTTTTTCTCAGTCCAAATCGGGCTGAGAAAAAAAAAAAATAAAAAAAAAAAATAATCGCAGTATCGATGACCTGCTCGATCAGTTGGCCGGGGCTCAGTACCTGACCATCATGGATCTGAGCCGGGGATATTGGCAGATCCCCCTGACTCGCAAGGCCAGGGAACGCTCTGCCTTTATTACCCCATTTGGACTGTACGAGTCCACGGTGATGCCATTCGGGATGAGGAATGCCCCTGCCACTTTCCAGCGGATGGTCAACACCCTGCTCAAGGGACTTGAAGGGTACGCGGCCGCGTACCTAGATGACATTGCCGTCTTCAGTCCCACCTGGGAGGACCACCTAGAGCATCTAGCACAGGTGCTCAGGCGGATCCACCGGGCAGGTTTGACCATCAAGCCGGGAAAGTGTCAGCTGGCCATGAGCGAGGTCCAGTACCTCGGTCACCGGGTAGGTGGGAGAACACTGAAGCCCGAGCCTGAGAAAGTGGAAGCCATCGCATCCTGGCCCACCCCCAGGACCAAGAAGCAGGTGATGTCCTTCTTGGGGACCGCTGGGTACTATAGGAGGTTTGTTCCATGCTATAGTAGCCTGGCAAAGCCCTTGACGGACCTCACCAAGAAGAAGCTGCCCTCTGCAGTCGATTGGACAATGGACTGCGAGACAGCCTTCCAGGCCCTAAAGGACGCCCTGTCCAGCCCGCCCGTGCTACAGGCAGCCGACTTCACGCGGCCGTTTGTAGTACAGACCGACGCCAGTGACTTCGGCCTCGGTGCGGTGCTCAGCCAGGTGGACTCTGCGAGCCAAGAGCACCCAGTCTTGTACCTGAGCAGGAAGCTGTTACCAAGGGAAGTTGCCTATTCCACGATGGAGAAGGAGTGCCTGGCCATAGTGTGGGCCCTGCAGCGTCTGCAACCCTATCTATACGGGCGCCACTTCATCGTGGAGACGGACCACAATCCCCTCAGCTGGTTGCACACCGTCTCTGGGACGAATGGGCGATTGTTGCGATGGAGCCTTGCGCTCCAGCAATACAACTTCACCATTCGCCACAAAAGGGGCCGTGACCACGGTAACGCAGACGGGCTGTCCCGACAAGGAGAGGTCGCGGACGGGCGCACGGGGGAACACCGGAGTGTGCTGCCCCCTAGCGCCCTCAAAAGGGGGGAGGTGTGAGGCAAATCCCGGGATATGAAGATGAATTATGACTCCAGTCATAATCCCTCATCACTCCCTGGCAGTGCCCCCTCCCTTCTTGTTCTCAGTGTTCCACTTACACCTCCATGGCCATGTCCTGTGATATGGAAATGAGGTGGTGTGGGAACAATGGACACAGGATGACTCCCTGCCGTCACCCTGTAGTAGGAGCTGCTAGCTAGTTAGCAAGGCTATGGAAATAGCCAGACAGAACGACTCCAGTAAAAAATGGTTCATATCTCGCAAGCCATATTTCCGATAAATATGGCAACCATAAAAATGGTGTCTCTGCATGCGGACGATGCCGGCACACCCTTTTTATGGGAGCAGGACATTGGGAAATGCCCCAGGCGTGATATCAGCCAATGGGGAACTGGCAGACAAGTCATGAGTCCCCTCGTTCTGTAGCTAAATTCATAACTGTCACAATGAGAGCGTTGGCGTCCGCCTACGACGCTCCCAGGCAAAGTTATGGCCCATATTCCATGTTGGGATATTGTCCATAACTCAAGCCAGGGGTGGAGCAGTGCTCCCTCTGAGGTCACTAAGGTAGGAGGGGACCTGGATCTGCCCAGGTTGATAACCCTACTTCGGCCATTTTCCAGTGTTCTTTCGCTGGGGGCACGTGTAGGAAACATCTGTGGGAAGGATCCTAGAAACCTGGGTACAGCGCCCCCCTGTGGCCAGACGCAACAAGGTAACTGCTGGAACTGTGTATGCCTGTTTGTAACCCATGCTTTGATTGTAACTGTACTCTGACATATGTATATTCTGTAGATTCCCTATTGTATATATTGTAGTTTCTAGTGTGCTTTAGGCTGATTAAATTATATAATTAATCTTGGGCTGTTCTGTTATCTCGATCTTGAATCCCACGTCTGTGTGTTCGGCTAATAGTTACCGTAAATCGGTTGGTGGCAGCGAATTGTGCCAAGGATTATTGTGGGGAGGCCAGTGAGATCCGGGGAGATTTTATATATTCCGCCCGCGGAGGTCGGGGGAATATATACCTTACTCTCACCGGGGACCCTTCAATAATCGGCATAAGTAGTATAGCGGCCTCCTTGCTTATTGTCGGGCAATTCCATAATTGGCCTGACTATGAGAGGGGCGCTAGAGAGCGCGTCACGTGCTCTGTCTGTCGGTCGGGAGGTATAAAGGAGGGGTGACCTCCACTTGTTACCCCCCGATTGTGACGTACTGGTAGCCAGCGCGGGGGATTTCTGAGTGACCCCCCCGGTGGTTTGTGACACTGAGAAAAAAAAAAAATAAAAAAAAAAAATAATCGCAGTATGCTGCTTTTTTGCGAGTTTCTACTGCGAGTCTCTCCAATGCAAGTCTATGGGAGCGTGTAAATAATCGGATGTCACGGGACGGCACTCACACCATCCTAGTGACATCCGATTTTCTAAATACATTTCTCTCATGTTTCCTAAAACACTGGAAACGAGTGGTGTCACAATGTCTGTCAATCACTATTCTCTGTCAGTCGGTCTCTCCCTCTCGCTCTCTATTCTCTCTCTGTCGGTCGGTCACTATCTCTGTCCCTCACTCTCTATCCATGTTGGTGTATCCCTCTCCCCCTCTCTCATACTCACCGATCACTGGCGCGGCGCTGCACGGCGTTCACACTGCTCTAGCGGCTTCTCCTCTTTTGAAAAAGCCGGCCGCTCATTAATCAATCTCGAATTCCCTGCTTTACCCGCCCACCGGCGCCTATGATTGGTTGCAGTCAGACACGCCCCCAGGCTGAGTGACAGCTGTCTCACTGCAACCAATCACAGCAGCCGGTGGGCGTGTCTATGCTGTGCATTAAAAGAAATAAATAATAAAAAAAAAAACGGCGTGCGGTCCCTCCCAATTTTAATACCAGCCAGATAAAGCCATACGGCTGAAGGCTGGTGTTCTCAGGATGGGGAGCCCCAACGTTATGGGGAGCCCCCCAGCCTAACAATATCAGCCAGCAGCCGCCCAGAATGGCCGCTTCTATTAGATGCGACAGTTCTGGGACTGTACCAGGCTCTTCCCGATTTGACCTGGTGCGTTGGCAATCGTGGTAATAAGGAGTTAATGGCAACCTATAGCTGACACTAAATCCTAAATTAATCATTGCAGGCGTCTATGAGACACCCCCAATGATTAACCGGTAAATTAAAGTTAATAAAACACACACAGTGAAAAAATCCTTTATTTGAAATAATAAATAATAACAAAGACCCTCGTTCACCAATTTATTAAGTCCCCAAAAAACCCATCCTTGTCCAACGTAATTCACGGAGCTCCAGCGTCGCTTCCAGCTCTGCTACATGAAGGTGACAGGAGCTGCACAAGACACCGCCACTCCTGTCAGCTCCATGCAGCAACTGAGGTAAGAAGCGCGATCAGCTGATGTCACTCAGGTAGCTCGCGGACACCACTGGATCCTCCAACAGTGACAGCAAGTCGTCCGAGTGACAGCAATGAAGTCACAGGTGAGTTGCGGTCACGGGGGGGGAGGATCCAGCTGGCCGCGGGTAACCTGAGTGACGGCAGCGCTAATCGCGCTGATCAATTCAGTCACCCAGGGGGATTAGCGGTCACCGGTGAGTCCTTCACGGGTGACCGCTAATCAGGACGCAACACAGACAGAGCCGCGGCATGACTATGAAGTCGGGTGAAGTTCACCCGAGTTCATCCTGATCATGCGGCTCTGTCTGTGTCTGCTGTCATCTGCCATTCAGCTCTGCTACATGGCTGTCTGTGGCTGCTGTCAGCGGCCATGTAGCAGAGCTGAATGGCAGATGACAGCTGCTGAGGAAAAAAAGGATCACACACGCACTGCAATCATGAGAAAAATCTCAGGATCGCAGTGCAGTTGCGTTGCACTCTGACCTAACGTGAACTAAAATCAGCCGAGTTTTTTTTCAGCCAACTCAGACCGATTTTACTCGCATAGATGTGTTTCCAGCCTTAACTGGAGGCTGGTACTGCCTGTTCCTGATCCCTCAGGTCCTGTAATCTGCTTCCACCTAGAAAGTGCTGTTTAGAGGGGCAGGGTAACAAGCAAAAGGCTTGTTTGTTAGGTGAAATGATCTTTAGGCTTGTTTAAAATAAATATACGGTATTTAAAAAAAAAAAATAAATAAATAAATTAAAAAAATAGTTCTCGGCAGCACATGGTCCTGTGTAAAAGTGACATGTGCTACCGAGAAAAGTGATACTCCACAAGCACAGAACGAACTATTACTTATTGGACAGGCCTATGGCTCTTACAACAACAAGTAATAGTTTATTCTGTGCTCAGAGTATCATTGTTCTCGGCAGCACATCCTTTTTACACAGGACCATGTGCTGCCGAGAACTATAGATCTTGTGTAAACGTGACGTGCTGCCGAGAAAAATGATACTCTATGAACACAGAACGAACTATTACTCATTGTAAGAGCCATAGGTGTTGTGAATGTCATCCGAGTGGGTGCTGGTGTGGAGCTCCCTCTGGTGGCCAGGAGTGGTGGTGAGGCTGAGTTTGAATCTGTGATTCGGACAGGTGAGGGAATTAATTGGGGATCCAGGAAATCCTATTGCAGATCAGCCTAGTTTATTTAGGAGAACATTTTCTGCCTGGCGGTCGCTGGTGATAGATGTTCCTCCCTGCTTCTGAAGATGGCTGGGATTTTTCCCTTCTGATTTTCCCATTTATTTGGTGCCTGAATCTACTCCAGATAAGTTTACTGTTTCTGTGCTTAATTGCTGGATTTGTACTTGAGTGGTTTTGCTTACTCCATGTGGTTCTGCGTTTGGTTTCTTGTATGTAAGGATCTGTCTCTCTGCTTTTGTGAGCAGGGCAGTCCCTCCAGCAAGAAAGGGAGCTTGCTCCCTGTTCATGTTTGGATAATTTGCACTTTAGAATATTACTTGTTCTGTGATTTCTGTTTCTTCCCATTATATCTGCAGTTCACCTTAAAGTGTCTGGCACAAGAGTACCTGATATAGTGGGGGAGAGACCGTGTGGTCTCAGTATTTTTATTATCAGGAGATTGGTATTTTTTGCAGGTTTTTTGCTGGCCTCAATCAGTTATCTGTCCTGTTCTATCTAGTAAGTTAGATCAGCAAAGGTGAGGCCCATATTTTCTGTGTATTGTGTTTTCTTACATCACCGTTGTTGCATGTTGGGGGCTTGCTAATTCTTTGGGGACTGCTCCGAGGCAAGTTAGGATTCCTCGTTTCTATCTTTGAGGTGTAGCAAGTTGCTCCGGAAGTGATGAGGTGTCTAGGTGTGTTAGGAACATCCCACTGCTACTTCTAGTATAGTCTGATAGATGGGGATTGCGGTCAGATCAGTTTCCAACTACTCTTGTGGTTTTGGTTTTTTGTTTTCCAGATTAATGGGATTTTCGTGATTGTCCACGGTTACCAGATCATAACATATAGGCCTGTGAGGTCTATATTCCCATCTATAGCTCTCGGCAGCACATGGTCCAGGGTAAAAAGGACGTGCTGCCGAGGACAATGATAATCTATAAATACACAAACTATTATTTCTTGTAAGAGCTGTAGGTCTGTCTAAACAGGTCTATGTTTCTGATCTATAGCTCTCGGCAGCACAAGGTCCTGTGTAAAAGTGACATGCTGCCGAGAACAATAATAATCTGTGAGCACAGATTAAACCATTACTGATTGTAAAGCCTTTCCACCTGTGTAAATAGGTCAATCTGACGGTGGTCGTTTATGGCTGCTGGTTGACTAGCGAAACAGTGTCTTTCGTCTTAGTCTTAATGGAGGAGGAGTACAGGACCGGCAGGAGGAGGAGTACGGGACCGGCAGGAGGAGGAGTACGGGACCGGCAGGAGGAGGAGTACGGGACCGGCAGGAGGAGGAGTACGGGACCGGCAGGAGGAGGAGTACGGGACCGGCAGGAGGAGGAGTACGGGACCGGCAGGAGGAGGAGTACGGGACCGGCAGGAGGAGGAGTACGGGACCGGCAGGAGGAGGAGTACGGGACCGGCAGGAGGAGGAGTACGGGACCGGCAGGAGGAGGAGTACGGGACCGGCAGGAGAAGGAGTACGGGACCGGCAGGAGAAGGAGTACGGGACCGGCAGGAGAAGGAGTACGGGACCGGCAGGAGAAGGAGTACGGGACCGGCAGGAGAAGGAGTACGGGACCGGCAGGAGAAGGAGTACGGGACCGGCAGGAGAAGGAGTACGGGACCGGCAGGAGAAGGAGTACGGGACCGGCAGGAGAAGGAGTACGGGACCTGCAGGAGAAGGAGTACGGGACCTGCAGGAGAAGGAGTACGGGACCTGCTCGAGGAGGAGTACGGGACCTGCTCGAGGAGGAGTACGGGACCTGCTCGAGGAGGAGTACAGGACCTGCTCGAGGAGTACAGGACCTGCTCGAGGAGGAGTACAGGACCTGCTCGAGGAGGAGTACAGGACCTGCTCGAGGAGGAGTACAGGACCTGCTCGAAGAGGAGTACAGGACCTGCTCGAGGAGGAGTACAGGACCTGCTCGAGGAGGAGTACAGGACCTGCTCGAGGAGGAGTACAGGACCTGCTCGAGGAGGAGTACAGGACCTGCTCGAGGAGGAGTACAGGACCTGCTCGAGGAGGAGTACAGGACCTGCTCGAGGAGGAGTACAGGACCTGCTCGAGGAGGAGTACAGGACCTGCTCGAGGAGGAGTACAGGACCTGCTCGAGGAGGAGTACAGGACCTGCTCGAGGAGGAGTACAGGACCTGCTCGAGGAGGAGTACAGGACCTGCTCGAGGAGGAGTACAGGACTTGCTTTAGGAGGAGTACAGGACCTGCAGGAGGAGGAGTACAGGACCTGGAACGGGCACTGCACTCATCCTCCATTAAGACTAAGAGGAAAGATACTGTTTCATTGGTCAACCAGCGGTTATGAATGATCACCGATCGGATCGACATTTTTGGACAGCTCTTACAATCAGTGCTCATAAATTCCATTGTCCTCGGCGGCAGCATGTCATTTTTACACAGGACGATGTGCTGCCGAGAACGATTATATTTGATTTTCAGCAAGCCAAAAGATCATTTCACCTAACAATCGAGCCTGTTACTTGTTAGGGTGCACTACTAACAGCACTTCTTGGGTGTAAGTAGATTACAGGACCTGCAGGATCTGGAACGGGCACTGCAATCATCTTCCACCCAGAAAGTGCCGTTAATAGCGCACCCCAATAGTGGATATCTGAGCTTCCTCTGCAGCTTGCGTCCCAAGTTCTGAACAAAAGGTTTGTTTGTTGGGTGACATGATCATTTAATCATTGTCCTCGGCAGCACAGTGTCCTCGGCAGCACAGTGCCCTCGGCAGCACAGTGCCCTCGGCAGCACATTGTCCTTTCTAAAAATGACATGTGCTGCCGAGAACAATCATAGTCTAGCTGCAAAGAATGATCTATCACTGATTAAAAAGCTCAGTCGTTGGGGTTTAATATGTCTATGTGGCTGGCCGGCGTCCGTTTATGGCTGCTGGCCGGCCAGTGTACACGAGCCCTTTGTTTTATGGCATTAATGGAGGAGGAGCGTGGTGCCCGATACAGATCCTGCAGGTCCGGTAATCTGCTTTCACTCATAAAATTCCTTCATTTACTCAGACCGATGAATATTTTTTCATATTAAACCTTCCTTTGCCCAAGTAGCAGCAACACTGTTAATAAGAGCCTTCTTTTACATGGGGAGATGATTGCCCGAGTGGAGTGATCCTTCCCAAATTCAGTCAGGGAGTAAATGGTTAACCATAATTGGATTCTTCATCCGAACCAAGAACGATCGAGTACATAAAATCATCTTGCAAGAACGATCATTGCATCATATAAGGCAAAGTAAAGGAGTGCAGATTGATTCCCTTGGAGTCACCAGTAGACCTTGCGGTCTCCATACGGAGAAGCTTCACCCAATAGACTCACTATTTGAGAAGGATACATGGATTGTTGTCGTCAATACTGCAGTTATCCAGGATGAGCGGGATCCCGTCCAGCTGATGAACCTGGAAAAACAAAAAGGAAAAACTGTAATGAAGCAAGTCCAGGCATGTGAGGCAGCACCCACAGACTCCTGGGTGATATGTGCCGTGAGATGAGTGGGCACTACCATGCTCAGGTGCTCAGTACTCGTAACTAGTGATGAGCGGGCACTACCATGCTCGGGTGCTCAGTACTCGTAACTAGTGATGAGCGGGCACTACCATGCTCGGGGGCTCCATACTAGTAACTAGTGATGAGCGGGCACTACCATGCTCGGGGGCTCCATACTAGTAACTAGTGATGAGCGGGCACTACCATGCTCGGGGGCTCCATACTAGTAACTAGTGATGAGCGGGCACTACCATGCTCGGGTGCTCAGTACTTGTAACTAGTGATGAGCGAGCACTACCATGCTCGGGTGCTCTGTACTTGTAACTAGTGATGAGCGAGCACTACCATGCTCAGGCGCTCAGTACTCATAACTAGTGATGAGCGGGCACTACCATGCTCAGGTGCTCCATACTAGTAACTAGTGATGAGCGGACACTACCATGCTCAGATGCTCGGTACTGGTAACTAGTGATGAGCAGGCACTACAATGCTCGGGTGCTCAGTACTGGTAACTAGTGATGAGCGGGCACTACCATGCTCGGGTGCTCAGTACTGGTAACTAGTGATGAGCGGGCACTACCATGCTCGGGTACTCTGTACTCGTAACTAGTGATGAACGGGCACTACCATGCTCGGGTGCTCCGTACTCGTAACTAGTGATGAGCGGGCACTACCATGCTCGGGTGCTCAGTACTCGTAACTAGTGATGAACGGGCACTACCATGCTCGGGTGCTCAGTACTCGTAACTAGTGATGAACGGGCACTACCATGCTCGGGTGCTCGGTACTCGTAACTAGTGATGAGCGGGCACTACCATGCTCGGGTGCTCAGTACTCGTAACTAGTGATGAACGGGCACTACCATGCTCGGGTGCTCAGTACTCGTAACTAGTGATGAACGGGCACTACCATGCTCGGGTGTTCAGTACTCGTAACTAGTGATGAACGGGCACTACCATGCTCGGGTGCTCGGTACTCGTAACTAGTGATGAGCGGGCACTACCATGCTCGGGTGCTCAGTACTCGTAACTAGTGATGAACGGGCACTACCATGCTCGGGTGCTCAGTACTCGTAACTAGTGATGAACGGGCACTACCATGCTCGGGTGCTCAGTACTCGTAACTAGTGATGAACGGGCACTACCATGCTCGGGTGCTCGGTACTCGTAACTAGTGATGAGCGGGCACTACCATGCTCGGGTGCTCAGTACTCGTAACTAGTGATGAACGGGCACTACCATGCTCGGGTGCTCAGTACTCGTAACTAGTGATGAACGGGCACTACCATGCTCGGGTGCTCAGTACTCGTAACTAGTGATGAACGGGCACTACCATGCTCGGGTGCTCGGTACTCGTAACAATCAAGTCAGACACTTGGACGCAACTGGAGTATAACGGAAATAAAAAAGAAACTTGTGTGGAAGATCTTCCAGAATAATGCTAGAGTTCCCCACTGACTTCCATTAAACCCGTTACTCGAGTCATGCCCATCCGAGCATCTGACTACTTGTTACGACTCAGTACCGAGCACCCGAGCATGGTAGTGCCCGCTCATCACTAGTTACGAGTACTGAGAACCCGAGCATGGTAGTGCCCGCTCATCACTAGTTACGAGTACTGAGAACCCGAGCATGGTAGTGCCCGCTCATCACTAGTCATCAGGTATCATATTGTTCGAAACTCCTTTTAGGCAATGTTCGAACTGAGGTTTTATTGTTGAGTTGTTGGACCAATTGAAAAGGTTGGAGAAATTCCACTCAAAAAACCTTCATGTGCAAGTCACCAAACTCAACGTTATGGCGCTCCGACCAATAAACCCATCATAACCTATTAAGACTAAATGAAAAAAAATAAAAAATAAAAGAAGTAGTGCTCAAGGGTGGACATTTCCTTTAAGAGTTTATAGAACTACAATTCAGTTCCCAAAGCAGCAGATGCCAAATGCAAACCTCAACTCCACTCAACAGCGCAGTCCATTAGATATGAGCTAAGCGTTGACTTAAGCTCTCCTGTGTGTAGGGTGCGCCCGCCATCCCCGGCTGCCCCCACCATCCCCAGCTGCCCACGTTTTAAAGATATCCTTTAATGTTTACAATGAAGATAATTGAAGCGATACATTCTATCCCGTTGGTCAAGGACGTAGTTTACAATGGGCTGGAAACACTTCTTCAAAAAAATGTCGTCGATAAACCCGTAGCCCTCCGCGCCCTTCCATGGGGACGGACTTCGAAGATTCTTCAATCACCTTAGGCCACGGTAAACGTTTACCTTGAGAAAGCCGGGGAAGTGACTTCAAGTGTTGTCCAAATACCTGAATGAAAGATTGCCACCCTACCAAAAATGTGAAGTGCGGAGAGAGAGCTTTGTATGAGTAAGTCACCTCCACCCTGCGCTCCGCTCCGAACAATCCCAGCCCTTATTACAGGCGCTTCAAGTGCTACACATATTTGCAATTAGCCGGGGGCCTGAGCACACCAATTAATAGACCATTTCACTTTCAAGACTGTTTGAAAATTGTGCAAAAGGGGACACTCCCTGCGACAGAATCTAAATATTGGTTCACCTTGAGGTCGGGAAGTGAATTTTTCACATTTTTTCGGAATTTTGATTTTTCCTTACTTCTTTCAGGAGTCATAAATAGGGATTGGCGGACCCGGATTGTAAAAATCTGGATCCGCACAGTTTCAAAAGGTGGTGCTGGACCCGGGATTCTGGGTCCAAATTTGGCACTTGAGAAATTAAAAAAAAAAAAACAAACAAAAAAAAAAACAAAAAAAAAAAAACCCCCCACAACAACGAAGCAAGCGCTTCTTACTTAGCGAGGCTCCGTCACGGCTTTAAACTGCTCTCGCGGCCTTCCTGGGCCGCTCATCATTGCTCATCCATATTCACGGCTTTCCCTGCCCACCGGCTATCCTGGCGTCTGTGATTGGTTGCATGGTTGCAGTCAGATGTGCCCCCAGCCTGTGTGACAGCGGCTGACTACCACCACTCACAGGCGCGGTCTGCGGGTCACAATTGTGGTATTAAAATAAATAAAACAATTGGCATAGGGTCTCCCCCATATTATGATACCCAGCACAGATAAAGCAAATGGCTATAGGGTGCAGCCCCCAGCCCTGCGCTTATCTAGGCTGTGTATCAAAAGAAGAGCATGCATATGGTGTCCACCCCCAATTTTGATACCCACCCATGATAAAATCCAACAGCTGGAGGCTGGTAATCTCAGGCTGGGGCGGACCAGTCTAAAAGTTTTAGCCTCCAGCAGCCTGGAATAGTTGTATCCATTTACCTGGCTCTTCCCGTGATTTGGCCCTTCCCAGCCTAACAATAGCAGCCCACAGCCGCCCCAGAAGAGGCTCATCCATGAGATGCGCCAATTCTGACGCTGGGCCCAGCTCTTCCCGTTGCCCTGCTGCGGTGGCAATTTGGATAATGAGGGGTTAATAATAGCTCACAGCTGCTACTAAGCCCTCAATTCATAACGGCAGGCATTTATGAACCCCCCCATGACTAATCTGTATGTAACAGTAATGACACCATTCACTTTACTATCTAGGGGGTTGGCATAGCGCATGTTAGTCCTTCTGGAGTATATGGCGCCAACTTTCTTAACTTAAAAGGGAACCTGTCACCAGATTTGGTGACTATAAGCTGCGGCAACCACCACCGGGCTCTTATATACAGCATTCTAACATGCTGTATATAAGCGCCCTGGCCGCTGTGACAACAAACACTTTATAATATTTACCCAACGGTCGCTCTGCGGTAGAATAGGGCCTAATGGGCATCTCCGTTGTCTGGTTCTGGCACCTCCCCTTTTGGCCATTATCTACCTCTTTCTGAAGCCTGTGTGCATGACACGGCTACGTCATACACACTCGCCGGTCCTGCGCAGGTGCACTACAATACTTTGATGTGCCCTGCTCAGGGCTTATCAAAGTGCACCTGCTCAGGACCCAAATGCCGGCAAGTGTGGATGACGTCAGACCAGTCATGCACTGCGGCTAGAGAAGGAGAACAAAGATGGCCGAAAGAGGCGGCTACGGCACCGGACAACGGAGACGCCCATTAGGACCTATTACACCGCAGAGCGACCGTTAGGTAAGTTTTATAAAGTGGTTTTTTTATGTTATACCCCCGGCCTGGGCTCTTATATACAGCATGTTAGAATGCTCTATATAAGAGCCCAGTGGTGGTGGCCGCAACTTATAGGCCAAAAAAGTGGTGACAGGTTCCCTTTAATTATTATATTCAATTATTGTAACTTAAAGTGTGATTGTTGTTATATTTTTTTATTTTAGAAATCAATAGTACAGATAAACATAAGAAACTTTGTAATATATCTGATCAGAGAAGTCGGCTTCTTTCGCCTCCTGAGACTCCTCTTTCATGCTCAAAATTCTCAATTCCGGGGTAAAAAATCTGTATGGAGTTTTAATAGATTTTTAAAATTTAAATTTTTAATTTACCAAGATCGGAGATGGCAGTTGGCTTTTCTAAAGATTCTATGCAAAAGGGAGGGGAGAGGGGGAGGAGCTCTACCTTTAGCTCCTCCCTCTGCATCTAGCTCCTCCCACCTGCCATCTCAGTAATATGAAGATCTGTATTCACTGAAAATAGATTTTACCCAGGAATTGAGAATTTTATGAATGATTGATCAGTCCCTGGATGAAAAAAGAAATTTTGCCTGTTTAAATATATTACCAAAAGGCTTGTTTTTCAGTGTACAATCGATTTATAAAATAAAAATTAAAACGAAGGGGCCACTTTAATAAATTTAGCGCCTCTTCTGAGTAGTGTACACTTCTGATTAATTTAATTGGCGGGTGTGACCATGTCCCATCCCGCCTCCTCTCTAGCTCCCCACCCATTTTGGCGGAGCTGATTCAAACTGCAAAAGTTGCAAAATTTTTGGACAACGCCCCATTTTTTTTTGCAAGTTTTCAATGTTTTATGCTACTTTTCTGCCATAAAAGCTTTGAGGAATCATCTAAGTGTAGTGAAAAAAAATGGTGGACATTTTTTATTAAAAAGAAAAAGATTTTGTTTTTTCATTATTAAAAATAGTCATTGTGTAGTAAAAGTGAACGAGCTTACAAAGGTTTCCTTTCTTTTTTTTTTTTAGATTTGGGTTAAAAAAAAAAAAAAATAAATATATATATATATATAAATAAATAAAATTAAAAAAAAAAAAAAAAGATCTGGTTTTAGTTCGCATTTTATAATTTTTTTTACATTTTTTACGCCATGAGCTCACATTTTTTATTGATAATTTGGGGGTTACAAAACAACATTTTGTTCACACATTGCTTTTTTGGGGGAGATGACCGAAAACATGGCAAATTTGGTCTTTGGATTTTTTTTGTTGTTCTTTATAGCATTTACCATATACATTAGTTTTATATTTTCATAGACTGGGATTTGTGTACGCAGCAATACCATATAGATTTATTGTACTATGTTTGTGCTTCATGGGAGAACAAAGACATAAGCTGAGGACTTCGGCAAGCCCGGCAGCTGAAACATCGGTCGGCGGTAATCATGAGCAAGCGTGCTCGGCACTGCTCGATACTAGAGCATCGGGGTGCTCTGGTACGCTCGGCAGAGTATCACGGTTGCTCTGATTTGTTGGTCGTGAAACAACGAACACAAAGAGCTGGCTCGCTTCACTGAATGATGGGAGCCAGCTCCCAAGTGACAGCCACTTCTAGTCTCTGAATGGCTTTCAATGGTGGTAAAACCAAAAATGTCCTCTCTTCCCCGGAAATCCTGTTTAAGGCTGGCTGTATGTGGGCGAAGAGTCGAACTGCGCTATCATTGACTTCCAATTGTCCGCGTTACTAGAGTTGAGCCTGTCCGAGCGTCTGCTCAGATCAACTCAACTTGAGCATCGTACTGATCACTCATTTCAAGTACCGAGCAAAGAGCATTGTACTGCTCGCCCGTCATTGACTTCCATTACACTCGTTGCTTGAGTAGAGTCCATCAAGAGCATCCAACCTGGTCAACTCGATGAAAGAGCACTCAAGCATTGTAGTCTTCACTCATCATTAGTTGGTGGCTTATCTCTGGTAGAACAATTCAATAGGCAGCCAAAATGGGACACACGCAATCAACATCTCGGGCGGGCGCCCCAATACATATAGACCGTTGGCCAAACCCTTCGATAAGAAGGCCGTAAAGCTGCAAGACACATTAATATCCAGTCACACCATTCATCACCTCCTGGCCACAGTCTTGCCAGCCAGAGGAGATCAACAGGGATCCAATTGGTGCGATCCACCTGGGTAGCATCCTCCGTCAGCCAACACAACATACATCAAAAAGTAGAAAAATGAAAGAGCAACTGGAGACTTCTCTAAACCGAAGGCAACCAAAACGGCAAAAGGAACCAGAAATAATAGCGGGTCTACCCAGTGCATTTTCGGTTCTTGGAAAAAGTGAGTGACCACCCTCGGAGATTGTATTATAGTCTATATTGGTCCTCATCCAGCCTTCCAAAAAACAATTTTCGGAAGGCTAAACCAAAAGGCAACCAAAATGGCAATAGGAACCAGAAATAATAGCGGGTCTACCCACTGCATTTTCGATTCTTGGAAAAAGTGAGTGACCACCCTCAGAGATTGTATAACAGAGCCTAGATTGTTCCTCATCCAGCCTTCCAAAAATCCATTTTCGGAAGGCTAAACCGAAGGCAACCAAAACGGCAATTGGAACCAAAAATATTAGGGGGTCTACTCAGTGCATTTTCGATTCTTGGAACAAGTGAGTGCCCACCCTCGGAGATTGTATAATAGAGTCTATATTGGTTCTCATCAAGCCTTCCGAAAATCATCTGAAACGTCTGGTGGACCTTAATCCGGACCCGTTGCGTCATCATTTCATCATTGCTATACTATACTTGGATCATTACCGTGGCCATTTTGAAATTCTGACAGATGGGTGCTACCAAGGAAAGTATGCGATTGATAATGGAGAACAAATATTATCTTTATTACGCCTGCAGCTTAGGAGATTACGTTAGCTGCATTAAGCACATTCATTTCCTCGGCCAAGAAGCACATGTCGTTGTACAGACTTGCTTTCCAAAAGGTAGCGGGTGATCAAGCGCTGAGCTGTCAATCAGCTTTAGTGCAAACACTTTGAAAAAGGAGTCTCGTTCTTTTTCCTCTTTTTCATGTCAGGGCCACCAATAATCATCAATTTGGCTACTGATTATTGCCAAAAAATAACAAAAACTTAATTCCCGGTGAGAAAAAAAAAAAGGTGGCTAATGAATCTGGCAATGGTTAATTCTCTACCAGCTGCAATGTCATGACTTGGCTGCTTGGATGGAGATTTAGTGAAAGGGCATGGATCCATTAGGCCCCGGGCTATGTTAAACAAGCACAGCCTCAGTGCCAAGGCTCGACACGGACTGTATCCTCCGCAGCTTACATTGCTGACTGATGTTATCAGGATGAGCTCCTTGTTGGGTCTTTTACTTGTCCTCCTCTTTTCGAGAATAGGTATGAAGAGGTAAGAGGCCTTTGATTGTCACGCATATTATATGTAATTTACATATTTGTAGCCATGAAGGTTGAGCAAAAGCTGATGAAGAGTCACGGTGTCTGTGTCATGTCTCCAAACGCGGGCCCGACCCCTACTGGCAGAGGGGTCGGTGCCCTGCATGTGGTCCGTACGGTATGCCCGTCCCGCTGTCCTTCCTTCCATACAGGGTACTCACTCGTATCACAGTCCTGGATCCTCTTCCAGCTCTCTGCCTGTGGCCTGCTCATCCAGAGACATGCATGGACCTTCCTTAGGCGAAACCCACCACATCCTGCAGTGATTTAAAGGAACAGTGCACCGTAACCTGAAGTGCTTCTCAGCCTATTGTTGAGAGGCACTGGATATATAAAAGGCACCTTCCCCTTCTGGGAGGTGCCTGAGCAATGTCTTCCTGTCACAGTGTGGCGTTTCTTCACGTTAGGTCCCTGTTCCCTGTCCTTGTTGTTTATCCATGTCCCTGTTCCTAACTTCTGTTCCTTGTCTCTGCTCAGAGCTGCTTGTGCCTGTTTGCTGCTCTAGTCCTTGCCTGGGCTTCCTGTGTCCTACAGAGTACACACCTGGTCGGTTCCAGCTTGCCAGGTCGGATCAAGCTACATCTGTGGAGGTCCGTACCGAGTCTTCAGGTGTCTACGTCCTTCCAGCTACTGGACCAAGGCCTGGCTTGGTGTTACCATCTACTTTCACTTTGGACTGGATTCCACTGGGGCACTGGTCATACCTGCTGTGCATTAGTACTCGGCTATACCTACGGGTATCTTGACTTCTCTTGTGCTGGCCGCGCGTGTGCTCTGGACTCTACACAAGGACCCTTGCTAGTTGGCCCCAATTGTGCTCTGATCAATAAAGCCCTTCCTTTCCCTCACGCTTTGTCCTAGTCCATTCCTGGGGTCAGCTGCCACAATCCTCTGTGGTCCAGTGGGTTCACTACCATGCTCCATTGCTGGTAGCACAACAGTCTGCTCACTAAACACGCCTGTTCCGGCCTGATACATGAAGGCACCATTCCCACACATGCGCAGTGATGTTTGGCGGTTCTTATTGGTGGCTTCAATGGACACATCCCGGAACTGGACGGCAATTGCCGACTTGAGAAACATAAAACAGATTTGTGATAACCTATTGTTGCCTTAGTGATGTCAGTCAAGCAAGAACGGGCACATTTCGGGTCCACCACCAACTATTGTACCAGTCAGTCACTCATCGAGAATTGGAACAAACCATTGGCCTAAGCCATTCAGAATCCATGGGCTTTGACCAGGATTCGAACCCACAACCTTTCGAATCCCAAGCGAGAAGCCTACCACTAGACCAATAAGGACAAGTTAACTTTCCCTCATTTGTCTATTGTAATAGTCAGATTACTATTCTTCTTTCAAGCAGCAGGAGCCTCTCCCCTCTTCAAAATGTAGAAAATACAGCCGATTGGCAAAGAGTTGGGTTAAGACACAAGGAGTTTGGTTAAGACAAGATGAAAGCTTTATTGCGGTCACTCGCTATTAAATGGTTTGTCTACGAAAAGTAGGACCCCAAAACGCATTAAAATAACTAACAGAAGATAGGCACCCTCTCCGTGTACAGTAACTGCTCAGGTCTTGGCTGCAGCTGTAACATCACGTCGATAGCGCGCAAATCAAGTGACAGATCTCAGCGGCTCGGTCGTGGTAGACAGCACAAGCTGCTGAGCTAAGTGACTGGCTGCAGCAGTAATGCCAACGCTAAAGCCAAAATACAAAGACCACAGCAATGGTGGGGAGGCAGTGATGGACCTGGGGACAGAGAGTATCTTCCCTATTTTTTAGCGTTTGTGGTCCACACAAGCTATGAAAAATTGATCGATTGTTGAGTTTACTTTTGAGACCATCATGGAACGCTAAACTTTTAGGTGGGGGGAATTAATTTGATAAATTAAATTTTCTTTGCCTAAATGCAAGGAAATCTTGAGTCACATCCCAGCCGTTCGTAAAGCCATCATAAAAAAAGAAAGGAGCAATGAATGGTCTAGTAATACAGCAAGATTTTTCGAGAACAAACTAACTTCCTTGCAAAGATTAAAATCTGTATGATATGCGAGAGATTCATTATTCTCAATACCGGTCATGATTTATATGGTTAAGCAAAGACATATTTTGTCTCCGGATGATGTATAGCTCATGGTGTGTGCAAGCTGTGGCACTCAAAATGGTGTGTGTGCTCCTCCCGAGAACCCCGGGGCTTCGACAGAGGAACGAGCTCCCACATGATCCCTCTCAATTAGGAGAATGCCCTAAAGACAAATCTACATACTATTTCATCAATGTAACATTCAATTATTGCCAGTTCAATTTTACGTGCTTGGCAGCAAGTGAATCAACACATGTGGAGATCAGACATATAGTAAAAGTGAAGGAATTTGCTCCCAGGAGAAGACTACCTACTTCCACTGTGCTGCACCTACTCCCATCAAATTGTGTTTCTACTTCTCACCTGGCACAGAAATTCATCAAAATGACAGATTATTAGGCGTACACTTGAACCCCATTGCGGTCCCTTAATTTTTTTTTTTTTGGGAGATGTCCAGTTTGAAAACATTTTAACTTGCAGATATTAAAAAAAAAAAAAAATATGTAAAAAGCATTTTAGGTGGATTTCCCATTAAGGTTTTCTGCCCCAATTAGTTTTTTTTTTTTTTTTATTTAAAACAGTGCATTTTGATAATGCCCTCCGAACACATTTTATTCCCAGTCTTGTCATGTTTCCGCCATGTGACTTTCAAAATCATTGCCTTGAATTGTTGGTTTCCTTCCTCCAATTCCTAAAATACGTCAACTGGGCTTCAATGACCCCATTTGGTCGTGAATGGAGGATTGGACCTGCCAATTGTCCGCAGGCCAACAAGAAGTTCAAGAAAAAAGTTCACGCTACTGGGTAAGCGCTGCTCAAAGAGAACCGAATTGTCCGCTGGCCAACAGAGTCCAGAGGCTCTGACCGGTATTCGAAACCGGGATCTCTCGTAAATCCAAGCGAGAAGCCTACCACTAGATCCTCATTGGTCTAGTGGTAGGCTTCTTGCTTGGGGTGCGAGAGGTCCCGGGTTCGAATCCCAGTCAGAGCCCCTGGCATATGTTCACCTGTGGACAATTGGCACGTCCAATCCTCCATTCACGACCAAATGGGGTCATTGGTGGAAGACGTCTTTTAGTTCCTCCAATTAATTTATCGGCAGCTTCCTTCTACCAAACCAGTCGTGCATACCGCTGGCTTCTGAGACAGCACCAGTTCTCCTTTGTCTGCCCGTGTCTGGTGTGTATGCAGAGGTATCTCAATTGCTCCATTAGTGGATCAACGTATCAAAGCTGATGTTTGTTGTGATGTCCTAACCCCATGGGGAACGTCAAGTGATGCGCACAAAATGAGAGCTATATGGTAGATGATATGTAAGGCTTACTCAAAAAAGTCATGGTCAGTGTTGTGGGGGGGTGCGCAAGACTTAGACAGCCTAATGTCTATTGTGGGGGCCGTCCAGTACTAACATATTGATGACCTATTCTTAGGACAGGTC